>NC_036642.1:2556459-2752539 GCF_002806865.2 Cucurbita pepo subsp. pepo
TTTTTTTTTTTTTTTTTTTTTGTAAAAAAATTCTTTTCGGTTGATTAAAAATATATATTTTATGTTAATCGAATTATGCTCATCTTTTCCTTTCTCTCTCTTTGTCTTTTACCTTGTGAAATAGTGAAATGAAAGAATAAATACAGAATAGAGGAAAAGCTGAATAAGTAGGGAGAGGATCAAGATCAGAGCTAAGATTCCGAGTTTACAAAAAAGGGACATCTGGGTCACAAAAATGTCAACCAACGACATACTAAAACCAAAACATAATCTTAACTAGAAAAAAAGGAAAAAAATTCCGTTTCACTTAGAAGTGATTGACATTGTAAGAACAGCAACGATACGCAACTACAAAGTCATAAACACGAAATGGAGTTCAAGGAAGTCTTGCATCATTTTATATAAGGCAACAAATAGAGTGGAAGGAAGGTCAATGGTGGCATAAAGAATGGCTGAGTGGCGTGCGGATTGGGGAAGACTAAGAGGCATTGACTTGACTTAGGGAGGCAGAGGCAGTTCAAATCACCTCATTTTGACGCTTGACCCAAAGCAGTGTAAGGAGAATAGGATATGTATTGCGCAGTCAAGACGGCTAAAGGATAGGATAGGTGAGAAAGAACAAGAAAAACGTGTAAAAGGGAAAGATAAAGAAATCAAAATCCCAGGTGGGAAGCAGGTAGACTGATTCCTTTGGGTTTGTGTTCAAATCCATGAAGAACATTGAATTGAACACTTCCACTGAAACTTCCACCTCTTTCCCACTACACCGTCTTTTTCTTCGCCATAACCCCCTCACCTCACCTCAATCCCTCCTTTATAACCCACTTTCGGTTCCCCGATCTTCCAAGCCCAAAATGTTAATCCAGCATCTCTCTTCCCCCATCCATGTCCGCGAGGTCTGGGACTTCAATCTCCACCACGAATTCCGTCTCATCAACCGCCTTGTTGATCGCTACCCTTTCATTTCCATGGACACTGAGTTTCCCGGCGTCGTCGTCCGCCCTGCCTTCCACCCATCTCGCCCCTCCGATCATTACCTTCTCCTCAAGTCCAACGTCGACGCTCTCAACCTAATCCAAGTCGGTCTCACCCTCTCCGACGCCGACGGCAACCTTCCTACTCTCGGTACCGACAAGAGATTCATTTGGGAGTTCAATTTCAGGGATTTTGACGTTACCCGTGACCTCCACGCGCCTGATTCCATCGACCTCTTGAAACGCCAGGGCATCGACTTCGAACGCAACAGAGCTCACGGGGTTGACTCGGCACGATTCTCCGAGTTGCTCATGTCATCCGGTCTGCTCTGTAATCCCTCTGTCAGTTGGGTCACCTTCCATAGTGCCTATGACTTTGGCTACTTGGTCAAGATCCTCACTCGCCGGAAGCTTCCTAGCCGCCTCGACGAGTTCTTGAAGATTCTCAAGGCTTTCTTTGGGAACAAGGTTTATGATGTCAAGCACATGATGCGGTTCTGTGATAGCCTCTACGGCGGGTTGGAGCGTGTGGCTAAGACTCTAGCGGTGGACAGGGCGGTGGGAAAGTGCCACCAGGCTGGTTCTGATAGCCTGCTAACATGGCATGCCTTTCAGAAGATGAGGGATGTGTACTTTGGAAAGGATGGGCCGGAGAAGCACGCCGGCGTTTTGTACGGATTAGAAGTATATTGAAACAAGAACATATATAAATAAGAATTCAATTCATTATTATATTATGATTCTGTTCAAACTAATTCACAGCAACCCAAAGCATAACAGGATAGTTTTTTATCATAAATATTTGAATCATCCTAAATCTAAGCATAAAAATGTAGAGCAGTTCAAGGAAGATTACCAAATTTAGCTAAGCTTTACCTGTTCCAGGCTTCAACCAAATGTCTGGCTTATACCGATGAGTTTCAGTATCCATTCTTTTGAATCATAGCTAATGATTCCGGCTTTGTGCTCTGTTGAAAAAGCAGTTTAAGACTGGAAACTTTACACCAAATGACCTGCAGAGCTAATCAATTGAAAATTAGACCATTTCTCAAACTTAGGAACTGAAATGATCCATTAAAAAGTATATGTAGATACCAGAAACTGGAAATATAATTCAACTCGTGAGGTGGGGGGTTACAGCTTTGCACATGAGACGTGTGAACTGTGACTTAAATGAATGTCCTGGTATTCTTACCATGAAACAAAGAATTGTACAATATGAAAATGACTTATTTACTATACATTTCTAATACTAAACTGTACACAGGCGCCCTTCCCATCGGTTTCCACTCTAGCATTTGGGTAGAGGAGCTTCTCCAGGATCCGAGATCATAGGTTCCAGTTCCTGCACCATAAGGAAGGATCGCGAGGATCATACATCATACAAGTTCTTGCTTGGTCGTAGCATCGATCATCGGATTTATCTCAATGAATCCTCTTTACAGTTTTAACTGCTAGAAGGATTAGCAGAAGGCGCATCAGGTGAATTATTGGAAGGTGGATTCTGGGCTTGGGGTGTGCTGACATTATCAATACTGTAATCTTCATGAAATGTACTCAGCTCATTCCACTCAACGCCAGCTACATGAGGGTCAAGGTATGCAGTATCACTTGATATTATAAGGGAAAAAGTTGGATGGATTTAAATTGAGAGGATACGTTCAGTTCTCCACATGTCAGTGATGCTAACATCAGCATCAGACAAGAGCCAGTAATCAGCATCACTCTGTGTAAAAAACAAAGAAATCAGATGTTTGCCAACATTATTATTGTGTCCTAAAAAAAAGCATTCTAATTTATAAATAAACTATATAATGAACGCAAAACATTCATCCCCTCGGCTAAATAATGGATGACAATTGACGAAAACAGCTCACTCTGACCATCAAATAATTCCTGGTTTCATAACTAAACTACCCTACTCCCATCTGAAATGCTTCATTTCATTACTTCGCTCCAGAAAATATTATAGAAAAACTAATTTGTTGTTGCTAGAATTATTCATTTCTGTTGTCTACATCTGCTAGAATCTAGACTCACTTCAACTGATGGAACACTTTTCATGCTTTCATACACAAAAGTCCTCTCAAATGGAACCAACCAATTCTTTGAAACTAACGTGTTGCTTGTGCTTTTATTTTGTCCTTTATCCCAATCAACCAACTTTTGTTTATAGGTAAGGTGTACTAACCCTCTTCCTTTCCTTGCCCCCAATCATTTTCTTGAAAAATTAGACTTACATCTACCGCCGAGGGAACAATTTTCATAATTCCACCCACGAAGTCCTGCGAAGCATTTAGATCAGAGCACATTCTATTTACATCTTGCTCCCGTGTTTCAACTTCCTTTCCCCTGGTATCATCCGTTACTAGCGTTGCTGCAGGTGTTTCATTAAACCCAGAACTTGACGGCAAGCTTGGGGACACTTCCACACCATTTATCTCCTCAAACTTCTCTTCAAACTGACTGCAAAATGAAAATGGAGCGCATATAGTTTTAGGTGTAGTAGGAAAATGGGGAGGATATTGGTAGTAGGAAAAGGGAATATTGTGAATAATAGGCAATTCCAATTCCTAGTACTGTTTCATTAATATGGCCATAGATGGTGGTATATATTTCAGCACAGATTACAGAGTCAAACATTCCTCAACAACAAAAAGAAACGTTACCTGACAAGGTAAACATCAATGGGGCCCATGGTGCTTCTGAGGACTATCCTATACCTCCTTTGGGGGTAGTCAACAGCCTGATAGATGATCGGAAAGGTGAGTGGAAGATAAGCTATATAAGTAGGTACCTTTTCCAAAAATCTTCTACGATTAAATTACCTCATCAGGATCTGGAACTTCTAAAGTGGTTCCATGGGGAGCCTTAATAGCTATAAGAGTTTCATTCTGGTAGATGCAAAATATAGACACAACAGTTCAAAACGGAGCTACATTTAATATTTGTAAATCCAAATTCTTTGCCTATCACTTCCGTCTGGGATAAACTAACCTGGAAACACGGCAACTCCTTGATGTCTTCCTCGGTTACAAATAACCACCTAACAATTAGATAAATTATACAACTTTTAAATTCCCATCTTTATTACAAAAAAAAGTAATAATAACGTTTAGGAGGTGAATATTGGTGAAAACAATTGCCTTTGGTTGTTCTCCTCTTCACTGAGGTCTCTTAATCTTTCCTGCATCTCTCTGCAATTATTAAAAGCCTCTGAATGACAATAGGGGCACAAAATTTTCAATTTCAAGACTGAATTAAGGATTAGTTAACAACCTTATTTGTTCATCTAATCCATTCTCCTCCATGGAAAGGTTCTCTACTTCCGCCTGCACATGTAACTATGATTGAGGCTTAATCTGGTAGCTTGAAATTAAAATGTGAAAGTATTAGCTAGGAAACAAAAATTTTCATCAAAGAGAAACTTACCAACGTCAAGAATAAGATTGAGATAGAATGTGAACTGAAGGGCATAAATGGACTCACTCGACAGAATATGTACACAGTGGTCATCATGTTAATAAAAAATAATATGGTCGACAAATCAGCACAGCCCCAAGTGATGTCGAAAGATTAAAAAGTAAACAACAATGACACGGACATGTAAATGCAATCAAATTACTTGCTTTCTTGCAAATTTCATGCAATTCCACCCAACAAACGCAATTTTGTTCCTTTTGATAGAATACAAGTCTAATCATATTGAGATCAAAGAGTAGCAGCACAAACGAAGGACATAGTCAAAATGTTCGGTTTTTGCATACCTGTAGACCAGCATAGTTGTCATCAACATCCCCTGATCTTGAGACGTCAAGCCCCCTAATTAATCAGTTACTCAAGTAATAAGTAGCTTCACAGGAAAGACAATACTACTTAATAATGAGCCATGAACCTCCAAAGAATGTATGGCATAATACATACTTCCACTGAATTCTGTTCTTAAGCTTCTTTTCTATGAGACCAATTCCTTCAAGGACATTTGTTATGTCATATATTCGTCTTTTTTGTACCTAAAAGCACAAAATGTCAACTAATGGAACTTCACAATAAAAGCCTATAATGTTCTAGAAGTACAGTTACCTCCAACGTGTCGGCTGCTTTATTTAGATCAAGAATACCATCTTCCGCTTGTTTGATCAGATTAATAAACTTCTTTGTCAAGAGACCTACATGAAAATTACTAAAATTAGGAATGTACGCTAGTAGGAAACATAAGACAGTTCCAACAAAGTCACCAGAATTAACAAGTTACCAAGAGAACTATCATAACGGCATGGACCAACTGGAGTAAGATTGTTTGCATAAGGTGAACCTGAAACTTAGACATTTTCTCATTAATGTGCTAGCTTTGTGAAACAAAAAGGGGGAAGAAGTTGAAATTTTTTCTAACCAACTAATTATGTATTTTCACTAGCGAAAGAGGTTTCACTTTCCTCACTCAACAAGAATGGGAGAAGGTATTTCATATATGGCAATTATTTTGACTCAAAACCAAGGGTACCAACATGTATGATATACTACTAACCAACATTTGACATGGGAGTCTGTGGCCCTGATCTACTGCATTTGGTTAGCCTTGATTTGTTTCCCTTTCCTCCTTTTACAGATACAGGTGTTTGATGGGAACTGTTAACTACTTCAGTAAATCTAGGACCAGCTGCTCTATCAGTTGACTCAGCTTCATAATCTGCTGCCTCACTCTTCCGCTTCAATTGCTGATAGACAGGATCCAATATTTCAAACAAACTTAGCAACATGTGCAACAAATGATTGTATCAATTACATAAACTAAGAAGGCTAATTTAATAAAGAAAATGATTATTATCAGAGAGCTATATTAATAAAGAAAATCTGCTGCCTTTCAAACTGGGGAAAGAAAGTTATTTGGTTAATTACTTTCAAGACCAGAAAGACAATAATACAGCTCCTACCACACAGACCATAAGTCTAGAAAGTTAATTCTTGTGATATATATTGGATAGAATCTCACTCTCAGTTGTTCCATTAAGATTTGATGGAGGTATGTCAGATGCAAGTTGTTATACTGCTAAGCCTAAACTAATTCCTATCTAAGCAAGTCGTCTAAAAAAAAAAAGATAAATATCCATGGCATCCATTGAATCCAAAGCATGTGGGCTTTTATCAACCAGCGGCACACCTTCCTTCATAATCTTAGGCTCCATAACTGCTTGCAAGCTTTAATAATTCATGGTCCAGTTTCCTCGTAGGTTATAGCACATCCTCCAACCAAAACCCAGACAAACCTTTCAAACAAATGACATCCAAAGATTTTGATAAGAGCGCTCTCCAAGTGGTGTTAGATCAAGGGAAGAAATGATTTACTAAATGTTTTAGTTCGAGTAGCCAAGAGGAAGCTTTTAAACAAATGAAAACCCAAAGATCCACAAGAGCACTATTTAAATCTTGACAATCTCTCCTCCTCTCAAGTCATCAAAGACTAGCTAAGAAAGTATGGGCAGAAAATATCTTAGACTTATCTCTAAATGGATGATCAATAAGCAATAAAATCTTCAACAATGTATTGGAGGATCATTTGTAGCTGAGCTCAGTAATGATTATTTAGGTCATGCTGAGAGTACCGTTTCTTTGAAATGTAAGAACCTAATGAATGAGAATGATCAGGGTTGAGGCATGCAAAAAGTCCTCCAATAGCGGTTTTTACATGACCAACCCTTCCATAAGAACTTTTTGTAGATGTTCAGAAAAATCATAATATCAAAACTATCCCAATTTGCAACAATAATAAAACACTTTCAAAATGTCATCCCATATTTGTCATTCAACCCGTTAATACCACTACCTATCTAGTTTACTACTAAGGTTATATTTGGTAAAATGACAAATGTTAAAAAAAGAAAATTGGACCGCCATGGGCGCATAAAAATATAAAGGAACATTGAGAACAATGTCTTTAAAAAGGGCACATACCACAATTCTTTCAATAATTAGTCCTGATTTCCCCTCCTTTCTATTCACGCAAATATCAAAGTTGAAACATCTTTCTCAAATACTATAGGATTGTTCGGAAAACTAGTTTGAGACAGTTTTCTGATTTTGTTTTCAAAACCATTTTTTGACAACTGTGATCGAGGTACTAGCAAAAGTAGCACAACAGATCAGACAGATTCATGATTTTGAAACAAATAACTTATTCAGGGAATGGATCATTTGGAAGAACACGCTAAAAGAAAGCACAAGATAAACTTTTTAAAGCAGTCATAAAAAAAATTAACATGTCTATACAAAGAAAAAAAAAACTAAGAAACAAAAAACCTACTTTTCAAAACAATTTTAAAACAACCTCTAAATATTCTTCAGATTCAAAATCTTGAGAAAGACGAAGAATATCCCTAGACATAAAGGGGGAGAAGGGGCAAAAAACCAAGAGAAAAATAAATAAGAGTTGAAAAGATAATCATAAACATCACATTGAAAGATTTCACAGAAATTATTAGGATGTGTTTGTCTGTTCTGTTCTCCTAGGCCAATTCTCTATTATGTTCTCATTAGCTCATTTTTCTTTGATTTTGATAGTTTGTTTTCCATCTTTTCACTTAGAATATGGGAGAGTGTTACTGCCATCTTGGAAATGTCCTTCATGTGTTAAACTCTTCTAGTACCATCGTGACTCAGAACGTCCAAGATCCACCCTGATTTCGTTTCCATTTGGTTGTCTTGGTGGATTTCCCTCAGAGTTTTCATTTACTGACAAAAAGTTGCAAGGATGTGCCAAAGCAGTAAGATTATACTTGAATTAATTATCTGAAAAGAAAATTGTCAATAAACATGGAGGGTGGTTCATTTTTGTCCACACTTGAGAGATTTTAGAAATAAGTTTGACGTGAAACAAAGGTTGAAGAAACAAATTATTTACAAGGTAAAAAAATTCAAGGACCTCACGATGGAATCATTAAAAAACGACAATAAACCTCAACTGAAAAATCTAGTTCAGTAAAAAAAAATACTGAATAGATAAAACACCATTCATCATTTTTTATTAGCGTGTAGTAGCTTGAGATATCCATGTATTCAAACAATGCACATCCCTAGCATTCCACGAATGTCTAGATCTAGATAATGAAATCAAGATAACATGTATGAAAAGTATTCTTGAAAGAATACACCATTACGAGCACAAGAGTACGGGGTATTCAAACCATGCATAACAGCAATTAAATTAACTTCTCAGAATAATTGTATATAACATATGATAGTAGCCTAAAAATACAAAGATTATGAACTGGGGGGTTTCAAAGATGATCAAAGATGTGGCCCTTTAAAGAATTGGAGCACCTACAACCAATAAAAGTGGAATGCCTTTCCTGCTGACTTATTCAACCACTGATCTAGAATCATTTTGGTTATACCCGAGATTGAATATGTCAACTCACAATAATACTACATGAATAGATCAAACCAGCTAACAAACCCCTTGAGGTAGTTGTCTTCCACTATCATTTGTATATATCAGGCATAGATAATGTACTATAATAATAATTGAGAACTTACTATCGAACAAACACATCCTTCACTATACCTTTAACATTCTTTTTCTAGAAAAATAATCATGAAACCTATTTCACAAGTATCATCTATCTGCAGTAAGGACCAGAGTTCTGACTTTGTAGCTACCAACTCTTTATTTACCCATCCATAGAACGTAAATTATCTATATCCCTCGCATTACACCTGATTTGATCAAAAGGACCAAGTGCAATATATTGAAAAGTAGTTAGCCAGTGAAAATTAATAAATTCTGAGAGAGAATAAGTTATAGTGACCAACAAGTGCACTGGTCAAGAATGGAAGGAGACTGAAATACTCGATACACTTAACTAAGTACAGAAGAAAGACACGAATTGAAGGTGATAACATCATAATTCATTAACTAAAGTAACACCAAAATTGAGCTAAAATTCATGTTCTTTTCGGCGCAGTATTCAAAAGGCACAGTCTCAAGCTCTCAGTATGACGAAATCAGTGAAACTAACTATTTTCACTAATCTCACCTACTTCCATTCCTGATAAGCCGTAAAGACCTACTAACCAGACAGATTTGGATTTGAGACTATAATCACAAACAGAAACTCATAGAATAATACTGAGAGTGAAGAGCGATATATAATTAACCAACAAAAACATGCAAGTAAAAGAAACAGACCGGAGATTTGACTACGATAGAGTCAAGTTGTTGATCGACGAGTGGAGAGTCGAGGGCAAAGCGGTGATAGTCCCCAGGAGATGCAAATGGTGGTTTGATAGAAGAGAAAGGGAGGTGGCGTTTAAGAGAGAGCATGATCTGCTCCGGCGGGTGGCCAGAGGAGTTGGGAGCTGGAGAACCCGACATGGAGCAGCGTTGAAGAGACGGAGAGGCCAAGATCCAGTGAGCTCCTTGAGTGTTGCGAATTGGGGGAAATCGATGGAAATCGAAGAAGAATTTGAAGAAGGTAAGGGAAGAGATCTGTGATGGTGTTTGGATGCTGAGAAAATGGAGGAAAGCGGGAGAGATTCAGAGAGCAAAGGAGAAGGGAAAAGGGAGAAGGTTGAAAGGAAGGAGGGAACACTTGGTTCGTTCGGATATAGATGTGGAGGGAAGCGCTTATTAAATTAAATAAATAAATAAATAAATACACAAAATTATTATTTTAATTTAATTTAATTTAATTTAATTTGTGGAGTTTGTCTCTAATTTCAATTTATCAAAATTAATTTTAAGGGTAAACCGCAGCCGGGTTGACATTTAGGAATAAAGGTAAACGAAAGAAACGTTCGAATCGGCGATGCGCGCCTTTTGTTGAGCAAATCGAGTGGCGATTATTTGGCGCGTAACGTAACGCCTCCCCTTCACCCAATATTACTCGTGGTCGTTGCATTCTACTCTACGGTCGTGTGGCCCAACCAAAATTGGGCCTGGATTGTGGGCTTTTTATATTTAATTGGGCCATCACTTCCAAGCCCAAATTTAAAAGGAGCCCACGTGAAAAGATCTGGATCATCCTAACTCACATCCAACCGTCCATTCAAGCCCATCAACCCTAAACCACAACTACAAGACCAAATTAAGGATGTTTAAGTGACCGATAACTCAATCAATTCGAGCTACTAACTAAAAATTTAGGTCGGGTTAGATTTTTTTTTGTGGGGTCAATCCGACTCGTCTAAAATTTTGTGTTGGTTTGGAATTTTTCATTACTCCATCTGAATTCATGCACATCTCTACGGTTCTAAAATTATTATAAAAGTTAAGAATATTTGACGTTTGTAATAGATGTTAGTGATATATTCTGAACTTTGAATATTCACGGCATATCGTATGGATTCTTTTCTTCTACATTTGAATATTCTTGACAACAAAAAAGGAGAGATTCTAGAAACTAGGACAGACCCAACAACCAACAAAACGAAAACACCACGTCGAGGAGACGGTGGGAGGGAGGCAGACGACACTCNATACTCACCTTAGCTATAGCCCTAGCTAGATTGGTGATATGAACAGTGACGTGAATGGATGTTGCATGGTGCATTTTTCAGTGTACGAATTAAAACAGAAAGACATTGTTTTAAACTTTTACTATTTGAGTTTGCCCATTAAACTAAGTTAATTTATCGACGATTTCTTTCATTTTTAACATGATCATATATCTTATACGAGCACCTGGCATTAAATAACATTAATCGATAAAACAACACTTTAAAATTTATTTCAAACACGTTCGAAGTTAAATATCAGTACTATGATCAAAACGGGTATCCATTTAGGTCGGGTTAGATTTTTTTTTGTGGGGTCAATCCGACCCGTCTAAAATTTTGTGTTGGTTTGGAATTTTTCATTACTCCATCTGAATTCATGCACGTCTCTACGGTTCCAAAATTATTATAAAAGTTAAGAATATTTGACGTTTGTAATAAATGGTAGTGATATATTCTGAACTTTGAATATTCACGAGATATCGTATGGATTCTTTTCTTCTACATTTGAATATTCTTGAAATGGAGGAAAGCGGGAGAGATTCAGAGAGCAAAGGAGAAGGGAAAAGGGAGAAGGTTGAAAGGAAGGAGGGAACACTTGGTTCGTTCGGATATAGATGTGGAGGGAAGCGCTTATTAAATTAAATAAATAAATAAATAAATACACAAAATTATTATTTTAATTTAATTTAATTTAATTTAATTTGTGGAGTTTGTCTCTAATTTCAATTTATCAAAATTAATTTTAAGGGTAAACCGCAGCCGGGTTGACATTTAGGAATAAAGGTAAACGAAAGAAACGTTCGAATCGGCGATGCGCGCCTTTTGTTGAGCAAATCGAGTGGCGATTATTTGGCGCGTAACGTAACGCCTCCCCTTCACCCAATATTACTCGTGGTCGTTGCATTCTACTCTACGGTCGTGTGGCCCAACCAAAATTGGGCCTGGATTGTGGGCTTTTTATATTTAATTGGGCCATCACTTCCAAGCCCAAATTTAAAAGGAGCCCACGTGAAAAGATCTGGATCATCCTAACTCACATCCAACCGTCCATTCAAGCCCATCAACCCTAAACCACAACTACAAGACCAAATTAAGGATGTTTAAGTGACCGATAACTCAATCAATTCGAGCTACTAACTAAAAATTTAGGTCGGGTTAGATTTTTTTTTGTGGGGTCAATCCGACTCGTCTAAAATTTTGTGTTGGTTTGGAATTTTTCATTACTCCATCTGAATTCATGCACATCTCTACGGTTCTAAAATTATTATAAAAGTTAAGAATATTTGACGTTTGTAATAGATGTTAGTGATATATTCTGAACTTTGAATATTCACGGCATATCGTATGGATTCTTTTCTTCTACATTTGAATATTCTTGACAACAAAAAAGGAGAGATTCTAGAAACTAGGACAGACCCAACAACCAACAAAACGAAAACACCACGTCGAGGAGACGGTGGGAGGGAGGCAGACGACACTCAATACTCACCTTAGCTATAGCCCGTAGCTAGATTGGTGATATGAATAGTGACGTAAATGGATGTTGGATGGTGCATTTTTCAGTGTACGAATTAGAACGGAAAGACATTGTTTTAAACTTTTACTATTTGAGTTTGCCCATTAGACTAAGTTAATTTATCGACAATTTCTTTTACTTTTAACATGATCATATATCTTATACGAGCACCTGGCATTAAATAACATTAATCGATAAAACAACACTTGAAAATTTATTTCAAACACATTCGAAGTTAAATATCAGTACTATGATCAAAACGGGTATCCGATAACCCACTTGATGATCCCTCTTACAACTTCAATAAATTAATGACACGAAAATTATCAGAAGACACAAATTTGTTGCAAATTTTTTAAAAGAAGGTCAAACTTCAACATGGCAGCTCTGAACGATCTGAAACTTCATGGCGGAGCCAAGAGCGATGGCATGATGATCAGCGTTACCAAATTTAATAAACGCCGGGCAGTTAACATTCAAATGATACCTGCCCGAAATCCACGTGCCCACCTTCCACTTAACCTGCCCGTCCATTTTAACATCAAACAAAACTGCCCCAACGTTTTTATCCTGCTGTAACGACACGGCGACGTCAGGGGCGACGGGGACGGCGTCGCCGGAGAGAAAAGGGGACCAAACGACGATGTCACGGTGGCCTTGGTAAGTGGAAGGCAAGAGTGTGGGAAGGGTGAGTTGCTGGCCGCGGTAAGCGCCATAAACGTCCATTTGGAGGTAGTAAACGCCAATGCGGTCGTTGGGGTTGCGCGAGGAGATTGTGACTTGCATACTCAAAGACAAGAGATTTGGGGAGGTGGAGGCGTTGAGGCTAAAAACGGTGACGTCTTGGAGGATGAAATGGGGTTTGGAGGGGCGGAGAACTGCCCATATGATGAAGATTACAATGCCCACGATGATGGTCAAGGCGAGGAGGACGGCGGCGAGGCGGCGGAGGAATTGTTGGTAGTGGTCGTGGTGGTGGCCGCAGTCCTTGTCCTTGGCGCTCATTTTAGGAAATGGGTAGTAAAGCAGGGGAAAAAAGAGGATTAGGGAGTTAATAACTAGGTAAATACAGAGGATAAATACAANTGAAAGTCTCGGCTAATTTAGGGAACGATCATATGAGTTTATAATCAAGGAATACTCTCGAGCTTATGCTCAAAGTGGACAATATCTTACTATTATGGAGAGTCATGATTCCTAGCATGGTATGAGAGTCATGCCCTAAACTTAGTCGTGCTAATAGATGGGTAAATCCTCAAATATCGAACAAATGACTCCAAAAGAAAGGATATGGAGAGTCATGATTCCTAGCATGGTATGAGAGTCATGTCCTAAACTTAGTCGTGCTAATAGATGGGTAAATCCTCAAATATCGAACAAATGACTCCAAAAGAAAGGAGGTGTTGAATGATGAAAGTCCGACATCGACTAATTTAGAGAACGATCACAAAGTGGACAATATATTCCTAACAATAATAAGTGGAATAAAGTGTGGTAAAAAGATAAGAACTCTTCACCACCAAACAGATTCCAAAGTAAAAAAAGGGGACTCAAAAAATATATATGTACAAACATAAAAAAGCAAGAAAAGAATCTTATTTTTCTTTTAATCCCGACACGAGCCCCCTACATTCCCCGTGGGAACCCCTCGCCCGATCCCTACAAAAAAAAATATTGGAAATTTTTGTGGAGAAGAATAATGAAATGGGTGACAGAAATTTTCTCCGAACGTACTGATCGACATTAATATTTTAGTTTACAAAAGGGTCAAATATAGTTCAAATAGTTCAAATACGACGCTAAAAACGAGACCCCTTACTTGAAAGATACAGCAGGAATCAGATATGAGACATTTGTATGGTTGAAAGACATCAAATACTCCAAAATCTCACACGGGCTGTCCTTTGATAATGTAAATTTTAAGAGCAAATCTGTAGCATTCAACTTGTGGAACAAATATAGGCATGAATTTTAAGAGAGTTGTCCATTTCCTGCTGCAGAGGACCAACCTGTCATGGCTAGCACGCATTCCAAGGCCGGCTGAAGTATCCAATCATACAGTACACAGCCTTTCCGTAGCTTCCTATGTAGCATTTAGAATAAAACAACACCATATCACCATCATCAAATCCTCCAATTTGAATAATACAATTTGAATAATACAAACTACCAAACCATGGTTACCCGTAGGCAGTATGTAACGGCCCAGATCCACCGCTAGCAGCTAGCAGATATTGTTCTCTTTGGGCTTTCCCTTCCGAGCTTCCCCTCTAGGCTTTAAAACGCGTCTGCTAAGAGAAGGTTTCCACACCTTTATAAATGGTAATTTGTTCTCCTCCCCAACCAATGTGGGACATCACAATCCACCGCCCTTCGGGACCCAGCGTCCTCGCCGACACTCTTTCCTTCCTCCAATCGATGTGGGACCGCCCCCAAATCCACTTCCCTTTGGGGCCCAGCGTCCTTATTGACACAACGTTCGGTGTCTGGCTCTGATATCATTTATAACGGCCCAGATCCACCGTTAGCAAATATTGTCCTCTTTGGGCTTCCCCTCAAGGCTGTTGGGGGAAGGTTTCCACACCCTTCAAACCCACAGGTCCTAGGATCGAAACCTGGCTCTAATATTGTCCACTGGTTTTAAAACACGTCTGCTAGGGGAAAGTTGCCACACCCTTATAATTGGTGGTTTGTTCTCCTCCCCAACCAATGTGGGACATCACACAGTAACCTTCCAAGTCTATCGTTAGCACTTGAAAAAAGAAAAACACAAATAGGTCAATATTTGCTAGCGGTAGACTTCGATTGTTACAAATGGTATCAGAGCCAGATACCGAACGATGTGCTAGCGAGGACGCTAGACCCCAAGAGAGGTGGATTGTGAGATCTCACACCAGTTGAAGAGGAAAACGAAACATTTCTTATAAGCGTGTGGAAACCTCTCACTAGCAAACATGTTTTACAAGAAAGCTCGAAAGAGAAAGTCCAAATAGGACAATATCTACCCAAACTTGACCCAAGACTTAGACAGCAATGTAATGGATTCTAATGACTAGAATGATTAATTCAATCAATAAAGTCACGTCACTATTATGCTTGGCACCAGTGGCAAACACCACCATCCCTAAATTCTAACTCTAACTCCTGGGTTGTTTGAACAATCTATCACATCAGTAATCAACAAAAGAACAAAGACTGCCCTGTGCAAGAAAGTTATAACTGAAGCCTAAAAAACTCTTAGAGTTTTCTCAGCTATGGATGATCAGGAAGCATGAAGATTAAGAGGAGAGCATGGGAGGAAATTATATGGTCAAGGAAGCAAGTCAATAAGAGCATCAAGAATCAAGAAGTGTTCATAGAGAAATCACATTTCAAAGAAGAGAATCAAGGATGTAGATAACAAAACTAAGAAGAGAAATAACCTGTAAATCAATCATCTTTCAATGCTTCACTAAACCTTTCATGTGGGTAACTCGATCATATCTTGATTAGAAGGCAACACATTCAAGATGAGGCAGGTGGCAAGAAATTTATAGGGAGAAATGAGAGCTGCTAAAAATTGACCAAACCAACGATAGCTCGGTGTTGGCTCTTAGAACTGAAACCCAGACCTCATACCTGACAAACCAACCAACGCCAACTTCATTACCGAACATATCCACCCTCTGTGAGATCCCACATCGGTTGGAGAGAAGAACGAAACATTCTTTATAAGGGTGTGGAAACCTCTCCCTAACAGACGTGTTTTAAAAACTTGAGGGGAAGCCTGAAAGGGAAAGCCCAAAGAGGACAATATCTGCTAGCGGTGATCATGGGCTGTTACACCCTCCCTCTTATCTACCACCACTTGCACTTGCCCCAGCCTCTCCTCCCTCCTTCCAGCTGATCAGCTCACCCATTGCTCCAACACAAAACCAATTGTTCAGCCAACAAGTTGCTCCAACCAACTGAAATTGTTGGTTTGGACTTTCATCAAACCGAAGGCTCGTCTCAGCATCGCAACTAGCCTTGAGAGAAGAATGAACATAGGAGAATTATTATATCGGTAGGAAGCCTTGTCCTGGTACTCAGAAAAGATCCTCATCAGTAAGAATTTTGGTTTTAAGCAACAAATAAGAGGTACTCACCGAGTCAATGAAAAACATTGCAAAATTTGTTACTAAAGAACTGTACTAACTCAAAAAGATGAACCAAAGAAACCCAGAAACCAGTTCCAAATTTCCCAGCACGATCAGCTAAACGAACTCTTCGAGAACAAAGAACTAAACTATAGAAGATAATTGCTCCAATCATCTGATACCCCTAAGAACTTGTATGATTTAACCCACCACCAAAAAAAGCAACAAAATCAAGTCTTATGTAGACACTCAAAACAGGTAAGTAGATAACCATGTGGCCAATCAGTTCACAAACAATAAACTTGGAAGTGCACTAAAGGCTACAATATAAGCGGATTAACAACCACGATATGAACTGAATTGCATAAGCTAATTGGAATATAATCAAGCGAGAGACTACAAATTTGTATCCTGCCTGCATACACCAACAGATATTCTTCACTTTTTTACAGTTCCCTGAGCTCATGTTCTAAGATTGATAAATCACAATGTAAGAGGAAACCATTTACCTTATTCCAAAAGAAATCAACATCAGAATCAGACAGCAAAAATTGTATTATGAACTATACAACCTCTACTCACTCATAGCCTAAAAAGTTCATGTACATTTATGCCTACATGAATTCCTCTTTCTTTATAGAATCAAAACACTTCTAAACATGGGCTTAATTCGTATTAAGGCAAGTACCGATCTACTCATATGGCGACTCTGCAGCTCCTTGATTCACCCATCAACTTACCGGAAGTGCTGCTATTCGACGACGACAGGCCAACCGACAGGTCCTCGCACAGAACCCTGAGCAACCGCCTCCTGGCCCTCCACCAACCAGCTCGAAACCCGACCCGAGCGGATAGCCCCACATCGAATTTGACGGCCCCTCGTCGGCGGTCATCGTTAATTTCATTCACAGACGAGGCATCGATGTAGGCATTGAGTGAGGAGAAAGAGGCATTAACGACCGTGTGGGTTCTCTTATCCTGAATGAATGGAGGGACTCGGGTTTCGGAAAGGATCTGATTCTTGTAGAAAACGGTGGAGTCGACAAAGTCGTAAGAGATACTCATCTTCTTGTTAGGATTGAAGACGGAAAAACCAACGAACCAGGCGGCGGAGAGGGACTGAGAGGCAGCGGAGAAGTTGGTTACCTGAAAGGAATCGACGCGAAACTCAGGGAGTTGAGGGCGGAGAACGAGCCAGATAATGAAAAGAATGACGGCGGTGATGATGAAGATGACAATGATTCCAGCAATAATAGCTCGAAGAAAGGAGATACGAGCATTGTGATGGGTAGAATCGTAGGGGTTGGCGTAGTGAGAGGGATAGGAATAAGGAGGAGCAGCATAGGGATAAGCTTGACCGTGAGGCTGAGAATTGGAGGGCGGCGGGTTGCCGTTGGGGTAAGCCGGATAGCCGGTGACGGGTCTGGAAGAATCTGCCATGGCGGATCCGATCTTCTGCAGAGAGCAGAAGAGTGGGGATGAAGAACGTGAAAGAGGTTGAAGAAGATGAAGATGGAAGTGTAGTAATAGGGTTCGAAGGCTGTGGGAAGGGAAGCCTTAGCAATTAAGCCACAATTTCCTGCCTTTTTCCATTTTTATACCAAAAAGCTGCCACCACCGCTAAACACAGTCAACATAAAATACCATCATTTATTGTCAAATAAAGGTAAATGTCACTGTTTTTTCTTCATAAAAAAGTATATTAATATTCTCGAAGAAAATCGATGGACCAACCCTATTGTCTCCACCCTGTAGAAACTACGAGATCACCCCAAGGATGCCTTCGATATCCAGGGGTCGCGGATCGACCATAGAACCCTGTTGAACAAGTGGAACACATTAGCTGTCCGCTATCTAATTGGACAGTAAAGGTCGAAAAAGGGCAATCACTCATTCTTAAAACCAGCATTCTTAACATCAAAGAGGCGAGCGAAAAATGGGGAGAAAGCTCTCCGGTTCTCCTGAATCCTCCGAAACTACAAGATTCCTTAGTTAGAATGGGATTCCAACTCGGTATCGAGTTGCATTATCTTAGATGAATTGCACTTTTGTTAATCTGTACTGTCACTATGTACAATATGAGATGACACTGTTCTATAATACAAATAGCACTCCCATCTGCATATTCATGAACTTCTGGCATTGTCTTCCATCTTCATTCCTTTCAGACTCTTTGCTAGCCAGATCGCTGTCTCTCTTGGAGAAACCTTGTCTTTTCCAAAAGGCTTCAAGACAACTCCTAGCTCCTCCAATCTGTTGTGTTGCAGCAGCTCTGCAGATAATTCTAGCAGCTCTTCAAGTGCCTCAGCCCTCTGCCTAAAAGATTTCACATCCAAAGTTTCTCTTGCTGCCACTTCCTCTTCAACAGGCTTTGTATGCTCAGAAGAATCTGAGTTCTTTGTTGGTGCTGTCGGAGGGCTTCCTCCGTCCATTTCTTTGCAGCTCGAGCGATCCTCCAAGTTTTCTGTCGCTGCCTGCTCGCTTCCGACTCGGAAACTACTATGCCGTATTACGTGTATGACATCGTCAAACGCTGCAGGAAGATGGCTACTGGCTAGCTTTTCGGACGAGGGGTTGTTCAAACTGGTTACTTTATCGGACAGCGGTTTGTCATCAACCCCAGGGTTTCCCTTCTCATACTGCAAAGAAGATGAGCAGCTAGGTGGATGTGTTTCTTCAAGTTCATCATGTTCAATACTTTGATGGTCTAAAACTAGCTCAGGTATATCAGTAAATGGAGTTGCTGCATCGTCACAAATTTCAAATCCTTGAATTGACACTGAAGATGAAACAGAATTGCTACTATCTGTTTGCATTCCTTTAGAAAAAGGTTCTGAAGTGGTGTGTTGTGTCTCCTTTTGATGAATTCTTTCTGTGGAACTTACTGCATCTGGAACGTTGAGCTCGGCTTGCCTCGTTCTTGCTGGAAATGTCGGTCGTCGAAGCACGGTAGGAGGGGTTCTTTGCCTCGACTTTGAAGAAAGTCCATCATCCACTGGTTTTACAGGATGGAAAAGAGGGGGATAATTATCATATCTCGGTTTAGTCTTCGACGTGGGATCGACCACTGGTAGCTATAACAACAAAAAAAAACGGATATTAATGACTAAAACTATAGATAATAAACCCAGATAAACGAACGTTATGTAACAGCCCAAGGCCTCAGCTAGTCTTCTTTGGACTTTCCCTTTCAGGCTTAGATTTTAAAATGCGTCCACTAGGGAAAGGTTTCTACACCCTTATAAGGAATGCTTCGTTCACCTCTCCAACCGATGTGGGATCTCACAATCCACCCCCCTTACGGACCCAGCGTCCTCGCTGGCACACCGTCCAGTGTCTGGCTCTAATACCAGTTGTAACAGCCAAAGGCCAGCCACCGCTAGCAAATACTGTCCTCCTTGCGCTTTCCCTTTCAAGCTCCCCCTCAACGTTTTAAAACGTATCCACTAAGGAGAGGTTTCTACATCCTTATAAGGAATGCTTCTCACCTCTCCAACCGATGTGGGATCTCACAATCCACCCCCATAGGGACCCAACGTCCTTGCTGGCACACCACTGGGTGTCTGACTCTGGTACCATTTATAACGGCCCATGGCCACCACTAGCAGATATTGTCCTCTTTGGGTTTTCCCTATTGGGCTTCTCCTCAAGGTTTTAAAACGCGTCCACTCGGGAGAGGTTTCCACACTCTTGTAAAGAATACTCCGTTCTCCTCTCCAACCGATGTGGGATCTCACACATTAGTTGTTCTACCTGATGCTTTGGAGTAGCTACAGCCTGGATTCTTCTTGAGGATTCAATATTTGCCTTTGCAGGCACGGTTGTAGGTGTATCTGCATTAGACTTGGAACCAGGCACTGCCACTGGAGGTTTGATGACTTTAGGTGGCACTTCAGCATGTGCTTTCTGGTTCGATGCAACTCCAGACTTTACACAGTTACCTCGAACTGGCGAATAATTTTCTCGAGCTTTTCCTTCTTTTAAAGCTAGCATTATATTTCTTATAGTCTTTGGTCGTCTTGATTCGGTATTAGATTGATGGTCTGCTTGAGCGGGTTTGGAATGCATCGGATCATTCACTTTGAGAGAGCACGTATTATGAGTTTGTTCTTCTTCACTAGGAACGAGGAGCTCGGGTCCATCGTGATCATCAACAGACGCCATATCATTATCAGTGACTTTATCATCACAGTTCGATGCCATGGCAGGAGCATTTTTATCACTTGAAATCAAACTGTCTCTATCACTGTTTGAACTGTTGCTATTTTGACTCTCTGCCATACTCCTCCGAGAATCACGAGTTGGTCTACGCTTATCGGGTGAAAAATCGACAGTAGGAGCGATGGAAGGACGATATTGTTCAACATAAGGTTGCAAATACGGGTGCTTTAGAAGCTCAGAAGCCTGAACAATTGAGTAAAGTAGAAAACATCAGATCCTACCGGTAGAAAATCTTTAGTGTTGGCAAAATGTTAATAAGGAGAAAAGCTAACATTTGGTCTATGCTCTGGGTTCTTTCGTAGCATGCCCTTAATAAGTGTTTTTCTGCATGTAGAGAGCAAGGGTGTCAGCATTTGCACAATGAATCAAGAACAAAAATGTGTTTGCTAGCCATTGTGCAGTTTACGTCATAATTTGTAATAGCCCGAGCCCACCGCTAATAGATATTATCCACTTTAGCTCATTACGTATCGTCGTCAGTCTCATGGTTTTAAAACGCGTCTGCTAGGGAGAGGTTTTCACAGCCTTATAAGAAATGTCTCATTCCCATCTCTAACCAACGTGGAATCTCACAATCCACCCCCCTTGGGGGCCCAACATCCTCGCTAGTCTACTACTCGGTGTCTAGTTCTGATACCATTTGTAACATCCCAAACCCACCACTAGTGGATATTGTCCTCTGGGCTTTCCCTTTCGGGCTTCCCTTCAAGGTTTTTAAAACGCGTCTACTAGGGAAAGGTTTCCACACCCTTATAAGGAATGCTTCATTCTCATCTCCAACCGATATGGTATCAGAGCCAGACGTCGGGCACTGGGCCAGCGAGGACGTTGGGCCACCAAGGGAGGTGGATTGTGAGATCTCACATCGGTTGGAGAGGAGAACAAAACATTCCTTATAAGGGTGTAGAAACTTCTTCCTAACAGACGCATTTTAAAACTGTTAGGTTGATGGCGATACGTAACGGGCCAAAACGAACTATATCTACCACGGTGGGCTTGAGCTGTTACAAATGGTATTAGAGCCAGACACCGAGCGGTGTGCCAGCGAGGACGCTAGACACCCAAGGGGATGGATTGTGAGATCCCACATCGGTTGGCGATGAGAACGAAACAATTCTTATAAGGGTGTAGAAGTTTCTCCCTAATAGACGCGTTTTAAAAAATCTTGAAGAAAAGCCCGAAAGAGAAAGCCTAAAGAGGACAGTATCTGCTAGCGGTGGGTTTGAGATGTTACATAATCAAACCCCGAAAGCAATAAACGTAATGAAAAGCTTAGACTTACAAGGACGGTGAATAGCAGGAGGGCAAGGGACCAATGGATGAACGATTAATCTTGCTAATGAGTCCTGCCATGTCCTGAAAACAATGATCCGTGCCAAATCAATTCAAAGATCAATGTAGTCTAAGCATCATATGCAGAAAATGAGACATAAAAGCCAAGAACTTAAACTAAATCTTACAAAAGCTTTAAAAGCTGGGCGACGCGCAGCCATCTCATACATACAACAACCTGGCGAAAGAAGAACTTAGAGATGGAAAAACTAAAGCCAAAAGCATTGGAGTGTGTCTGCAGAATGCATACCAAGAGACCAAATATCAGATTTGAAGCCATAAGGGATATCAGCTAGAAGTTCAGGACACATATAATTGGGAGTTCCAACCACCTAAGCACAAATGCACAGAACACAACCATTATCTAACAAATTACAGAGCTTCAAAAAGCAATCAATTCGAGTATCTAGGCCATACCGACGAAGCCAAGTCGTCTGCTTTCAGTGTCTTGGCAAGTCCAAAATCCCCTGCATTAACGTCATGCCAAGAACAAAGAAAGTCACCAGGACAGCTCAAAAGTTCATCCTAAATATACTGTAATGAACACTAAAGACAGTTGTGGATCAACCCACCAAGACGAACATCTCGATCCTTGGTGAGAAAGATGTTGGAACACTGCCAAGAACGGTCGACTTTAGTCTTAAAATTAGCTAAAACTAATGCAAACGTTATACGATTCAACAGTCAAATGCATACTTTAAGGTCACGATGTAGAACGAAGTTCGAATGCAGGTACTCAACCGCCAATAAAAGCTGTGTAAACCACTTGCATAGTTTCTGTTCATCAATAAAAACACAAGCACCCAGCAACCCAGTTTAACTATCTTCATGTTCTATGATATCAAGAACTCAAATATGAAAAAAGAATGAAGAACAGCAGAAAGGAAAGCACCTCTTCAGGAAAGTGCATCCCATTTGACTTTTTCATTAGATCTGCCCTGTTATAGGAAAGTAAATTATCTATAAAATGATTCAATCTGCACTTTCTAGTTATGTAACAACCCAAGTCCACCGCTAGCAAATATTGTCCGTTTTGGCTCGTTATGTATCACCATCAGCCATCGCCGTTAGGGAGAGGCTTCCACACAATTATAAGCAATGCTTCGATTGCCTCTTCAACTGATGTGAGCCAGACACCGAGCGGTGTGCTAGCAAGGCGACTGAGCCCCCAAGAGGGTGGATTGTGAGATCCCACATCAATTGGATAAAGGAACGAACCATTTCTTCCTTACAACCGTGAGGCTAGCGGCAATACATAACAGGCCAAAGTGGACAATATCCGCTAGCGGTGGACTTGGGCTAGTACAAGTTATTAATCATTGATCGAGCAAATTTCCAAAGAAAAAGCAACTCACATATCTCCACCTTCACAGTATCCAGTCACAATACAAACGTAGCAGCCCTACATTTAGAAATTTAAGAACTATAAACAACCTTAGAGAAATGAATAAGATCGAAGAAATTAACACTAACCTTCTCAACCCAAGCTTCTTTAAACTCAACTATATAAGGATGTTGAACTCTGGCTATCAGCGCCATCTGCCATACATGAACTTGTTAATCAAACTGGAAAACGAAGCAATGAAGTTAGTATTAGAAAATGCTAATCAAACCTCTTGATGCGCAGATCTTCGACATCGCTCGGTCTGCCGCGCGAGCCTGATCTTCTTCAATACGTACCTAAAGATCGCAAGAACCAAATCAAACAACAGCGAACTAGAAATCAAAGAACAAGAAGAAGAGAAACGAACTTCTTCTTTTCGGATTTGTGATGAACAAGAATGGCGGCTCCAAAAGCCCCACGCCCGATCTGCTCCATTATCTCGTAATGATCCATACGAGATTCCATACCCTAAAATCTCCTCAACCCGAGTGATTAAATAAACCCAATTCGAGAATCAATCGAAAACCCCCAAGCGATTTCCAGATCTTGAACTGCTCCACTAAAAGGCTAAAGCTAAATCATCAAGTGAATGAAGCAATTACTGAGAGTCGGGGGAAATCAAAAGGCGATTCCCAAAAAGAGATCAAAATCATTCAGCGATTAAACATTCTGCTTGGGTTCTTACTTTCCCCGCCAAATGCGATTTCTGACTGATCAGTCCCTTCAAAAATTTTAATTATGAAATTATTTAAGAAAAATACAGAATCTGTTCTAGTTAACATTTCAAGCCAGCCAGCCAGCTAGCCAGCTTATTTTTTCCTTAATTTTCTAAAAAAGCTCAGTAAATAATTAAAAATCCTGAAAAAACCAAATAATTAAAATAAAAAAAAAAATAAAAAATAACACAGAGGAAAAAGGATGAATCTTTTGAAAATGGATGTACGTAACGGTCTCGGATAACGCATCTTCCTTTGCCGACACAATATTTGATTCCATTATTATCGGATAATGTCTTTACAAATATTTATTTTAACTAAAAATTAATTTTTATCTTTATATTTTATTTAAAATAAATTAATGATGTAACGTTAATAAATTTAACAATCTGGTTTAAATTAATTAATTACAACACATGTACGGATTTCAGCTTTGTGAAATTACCTTTTTACCCTTATATTTTATTTTAGTCTAGCCTCTTTTGGGCCCCCAGCCCAATAACCCGGTACAAATTAATTGGGCCCAATAGAAGGAAGGCCGGTTCGTGGGCTTCACCCAGGTTGTCGTCTAAAAACATTAAAACAAACATTAAATACATTAATCTCCTCGTCTATTATTAAAAATGCATCTACTTTATTTATTTCAAATCATTATCTTATGAATTTATTCTAGGTCGTATGAATTCCACTAATTTATTCTTTTATTACGAATCGTAAATCATTTCTAATCATATATTATCCGAACGCCCACAATTTTTTTCTAATTAATTTTAATTTTTCAGTCTCTCGAGTGTTTAGTTTTGACGGAGTACGGTAATTTTGGTGTTGGTAAAAAAAAGTAATTAACTTTATTAAGATTCTCAAATCATCTTTATTAAAGTGGATTTGTATGCTTATGATCGAGTCTTAAAACCTCTAATCAACGGGTTAAGCTGTCGATTTCTGATAAGGACAGTAATTAAGGGGGGGGGGGTTTTAAGTGTAAGGAACCTCATCTTGCCACGTGGACGAATAGTCTCTTCACAAGATGTTGGTGGGCCACGTGTAAATTTCAATAATTTCTCTACAACCCCCCCAACTTTATGATATTTACAAAGCTCCCCCCTCCCAAAGCAATAATTATATTTTCCACTCATGAGTCCAGCGTCGAGAACTTCAAATTGGTAGATTTTTAACCCCATTGGGGGTGGGACCCACAGCACGCGCCAACGACAACCTCGGTGGGACCCCACGCGCGAGGTAAAAATATATATATATATATATATATTATGTTGTGGTCCCCACTCACACGTTGCGGGGCCCGCCGATTTTACGCAAAAGTCCAACGCGAGTTAAAAAAAGTCGTACGGAGAGCCTTGCGTGAATGAGTCACGTGAGCATGTCCTGGGCCTACTTTTTTAGAAGCCCAATTAGGTCGCTTCTTATTTTCCTTTTTATTTAATATATTAAATTATATATAAAAAATAGGTCATCCTAAAAATAAAATGATTAAAAAAAATTTAAAAATTAAATATATATATATATACCAACAAAGTGCACATTTCTTCGTTTTTTTGGTTCAGTCATAAGAACTTCATGATTAAGTGTGCTTGCTTGAAACGATTCCTGCTAGCTGACTTCCTAGGAGTTTTCACGACTTGTGTTGGTCAATAGAGATAATTTTTTTTATTAGAGATTAAGAGTAAGTAACGTGACCATATTATACAAGAATATTGAAACCATTAGATATTAAATCCAAATATCTCTGTGATATTTATAATAACTTAAATAAAAAGGAGGGCCCACATCCATTTAGTAGTC
Organism: Cucurbita pepo subsp. pepo; assembly: GCF_002806865.2. Classification (NCBI taxonomy): domain Eukaryota; kingdom Viridiplantae; phylum Streptophyta; class Magnoliopsida; order Cucurbitales; family Cucurbitaceae; genus Cucurbita; species Cucurbita pepo. Next base: position 2,582,016 of record NC_036642.1, read on the forward strand.
AAACATATATATATATCAACTGTTACTTTCACTTTTTACTTACAATAGTATGGTTAAAATTGTCAATAATGTAATGATTTATTTACTCACATGTTCGAATTTTTTAACACTATGCAGTTTATTTTACATCAATTTTGAATTAAAAAAAAAAGTTTTTTTTTTTTTTTTCTGCGAGTTAATAGTTATCTTATTCATTGAGTTATGTTTAAATAGATATAAAAATTAAAAAATATATATTTAATTTCATAGGTGAAAATTTGATAAAATTATTGAGTCTAATAATTAATATAACACTAAGGTTCGTTAAATAGACACACATAGGAGTAATCTCACGATGTATGGCACATAACAAACATATAAATGATTAAGTATGATGGTGTTTGTGGTCCTTAAGTTCCCGAGATGGTTGTTAATAGCAAGGGTTAAAGTTAGAGGTATTCAATAAATGTGATGACCTGAAAAACTAGATCACTCTCGTCTATACAGTTTGGGTTGGATTTAAATAATTGAAAATTTTATGAATTGGGTCTGTCCTCAACAACAATATCATTTATATGGTTCGGTATAACTCGTATTTGTGATTTGTTATTATCTAGAGTTAAAAGAGGAACGTGGAGAGTTTTGTAACCGTCCAAACTCACTACTAGCAGATATTGTCTCTCTGAGCTTTCTCTTCCGGGTTTCTCTCAAGAACATGTCTCACACCCTTGTAAAGAATGTTTTATTTCCCTCTTCAACTAATATGAGATCGCACAATCCACTCTTTTTCGAGACTCAACGTCCTCGCTGACACTTATTTTTCTCTCCAATCGATGTGTGATCTAAAAATAAAAGACGTAGAATAGGACATGATGATAAGTAGAAATTATTTGGGCACCACTTTTTGATGGCAAGTTTGAAGACTTTCCCATAAGCAAAACGACACTAAATTTCATACCCCAATGTTCTTTTTCTTTCTTTAGCTCTCCAAAATAGTGCCTATCATAACCATTTTCTTCTACTCATTTGGATCCTTCCTCTTCGATGCCATCACCAACGCCCGCCTATGGCATACCTCGACATCTCGACTTTTTTCGAGCGGAGTTTCACATTTAATATGGTTTTATGAGTTGACCCAACCACAAAAACTTATCATACACGCAATACGTCGATCCATCCATCAATCAATCATTTAAGTAGTTTCTAAAAACATCATACTCAAACATTATAAGATCCTACATCTGTTGTAGAGAAGAACAAAGCATTCTTTATAAGGGTATGAAAACCTCTCATAACATATGCATTTTAAAACTTCGAGAAGAAACCCAGAAAGAAAAACCCAAAAAAAGACAACAGTGGACTCAGGCTGTTACAAACATCCTTATAAGCCTAGGAAAACCTCTCCTAACATATTCATTTTAAAACTTCTAGGAGAAACCCAGAAAGAAAAACCCAACAAAAAAAAAGACAACAGTGGACTTTGGCTGTTACAAATATCCTTATAAGCGTATGTAAACCTCTCTTAACAGATGCATTTTAAAACTTCGAGGAGAAACTCACAAAGAAAAACCCAAAAATAGACAACAGTGGATTTGAGTTGTTACAAACATCCTTATAAGCCTACTGAAAACCTCTCCTAACAGATTCATTTTAAAACTTCGAGGAGAAACCCAGAAAGAAAAACCTAAAAAAAGACAACAGTGGACTTGGGCTGTTACAAACATACTCTTATCGGTCAATTCTCGAGTCAACTAATTCAGTACAAAATTACGAACAAAAGTCGAGGGGCCTCGAAATAGGGTATTGAGTGAGTGACATTAGTCTATTGTGGACCATTTTATGCATCATTGTCTTGGCCACTATCTACCAAAAGAAGCCTAGCTTCTACTTAATTCAATCAAAGGAGCCTACCAAAATGTGGTCCTTCTATTAATATACCATCTTCATCAACATTTTTCAATTTCCCACCATCTAAATTCAATTAATATTTATTTTTCTCAATTTATAATTCTTTTTCTTTTCAAAATTATATATATATATATATATATATATATATATATATATATAATTTTTACTAATTATTATTATTATTATCTTCGAAAACAAAAATAATAATAATAAATATAATATATTAATCTACCGATAATTCAAATTTCTAACATTTTAATTGAGCGGTTAGGTTAATTTTATTAAATATAATATGAAAAAAAAATATTAAAGTAATTATAAATACAAAATTATGAAAGATGATGGCTGTGAGATTTGGGCATATGATATGGAAATATAAACGGCATCAATTGGTCAGTCATCCCAAAATCAAACTCGGCGCGGTAATGTTATCAAGATGGTGTGTGTTCGAAGCTTCGGAACAGCCGTCAGAATATTCCGACCATAGTGTTGGGATGATCAGTGGTGTGAGTGACCTTAAAGCACAGAGGTTAAAATATTATTAATTAATATTAGCCGACCGACAAGATAATTAACTTTCAAATCAAGTCCTTTTCACTTAATCTAATTAAATATTAATAATAATAATACATGATTATTAAAGTTAATGCATACTTGTCATTCTTATAATACTGTTCATATTCATAACCCAATTAACATAAGGGTCTTGTCTTGTCANTTAACTTAATCTAATTAAATATTAATAATAATAATACATGATTATTAAAGTTAATGCATACTTGTCATTCTTATAATACTCTTCATATTCATAACCCAATTAACATAAGGGTCTTGTCTTGTCACATCTTTTTAATTAACATAATTAATAATTAATGTATGCTTTTTGAACTACTGAAATTATTATAAATAATTAGTTGAAAGTTGAGATAACCCTACTTTAATTCCTGTTTAAAGTGTTCGGAAAGTTAACATTTTTTTTTACGGTAGTTATGTGTAAACTCTTACGTACACAAAGATCGAGGGTGATGACACGTAGTTGATGCAACACATCACATTCAATCAATCCTTGGTGGTCTCGTGGATTCAGCACAGTTTGAAAGGTTGATATGTTCGGGAATCTCTAGATCTATGCTTATTTTTCAACTCCCAGAAATATTCGTCGCTTACTACGTCTTTCCCAGGTGGGGTTTTTAGAATTAGCTCACCCTTGTAAGATCACGACCTTTTGTCCTAGCCAACGGGAACCCATTAGAGCTGTAGTGAAAACGAGCCTTCAAGGGATAATTGTCACTCTTTATGGACCCGATTCGATATGTTTAAGAATTTCAGTTGAATAGGTGCATAGATTTTGTTATGTTTCTCATTCATTCGACTCTTTCCCGAGCCTATTTGAGCGGAAATGAATGTTAGGGTAGGAAGGTAGTTGGGGTATGAGAAAAGGGTATTAGTAAGAGAGAGTGGGTGTCCTACATGAGAAGGGTCAGCAACTGTTTGGCGTGTGTCCAACCACACAATGAAATTAAAAGGGAAATGAATGAAAGAGATATGATAAAGTTGGTAAAGCGTAGAGGACCTCTTTCTTTTTTATCTCCATGATTAGGCCTTAGTGGACATTGACATTTCCTCGTTTCTCTCTCTCTCTCTTCTTCCTCTTTCTCGTTCTCCTCTCTAATCGATGTGGGACCTCCAATTCACTCGTCTTTAAGGCCTAGCGTCCTTGCATGCACACCGCTCATATCCACTTCCCGTCAGCACATTGCCTGATGTATGGTTCTGATACTATATACTGTTCTTTTTGGGTTTTTCCTTTCGAGTTTTGCATCAAGATTTTTAAAACGTGTTTATAAAGCATACTTCGCTCTCCCCCCCAACTGACGTGGGATTTCACAATCCACCTCCCTTCAGGACCCAGTGTCCTTACTTGCACACTACTCATTTCCCTGGCACATCGCCCAGTGTCTAACTCTGATACCATTTGTAATAACCTAAGCCCACCACAATCCACCTCCCTTCAAAGCCCAGTGTCCTTACTTGCGCATATCACCCAGTGTCTAACTCTGATACCATTTGTAATAGCCCAAGCCCACCACAATCCACCTCCCTTCAGCCCAGTGTCTAACTCTGATACCATTTGTAATAGCCCAAGCCCATCACAATCCACCTCCCTTTAGGGCCCAGTGTTCTTACTTGCACACTACTCATGTCGCTGGCACATCGTCCAGACTCTGATACACAACAGAAAGTACTCCATGTATCTGATACAGTCTCTTCTGATATGGCTTTAAAAAACTAACATACAAAAATTGGAGAGAAAAGAAGATTGAGTTTCTGACAAGAGTGTTAATGGGTAGCTTTCTTTATCCCTTCTCTCTCTATATCCTTTCTCTTTCTATATATATATATATATATAATCAAATTACTTTACACGACATGTTCTTCTTCTCTCTCTCTCTCTTGTTCTTCATCTCAAAAACTTGCTTTTTAAACAATAATAGATCCGTTTCTTCTTCTTACACTCACATCTGCTTTATCCAATTCATGGGTTTTAATTAAGATGTTTTTGGGTTCATGATTTTGGTTTCAACTCATCCATGAAACCCAATTTGATTGTTCTTTAGTGTTCTTCTGTTTTTTTTTTTTTTTTTTTTTTTTAAATAAAAATCTTTTTTTGGGCTTTTGTACGGAGGACTGACAAATTCTCTGTAATCGCCGCCGCCGCGCCGCCGTTGTTTTTGATTACGATGGCGACGTACTTTCACGGTGGTTCAGAAATCCAAGCGAGTTCTGACGGAATCCACACTCTTTACCTTATGAATCCCAATTATGTACCTTACTCTGACACCCATTCTCAAACGCCACCCAATATGTTATTTCTCAATCCATCTACCCACGCGCTTACTCCTTCCACTCTCCCTCACGCGCCGCCTTCCACTAACCACTTCGTTGGAATTCCCATCCCTGCAACCGACACTTCTCGTCCATCCTACCACGAGATCTCAGCCCTTCATTCTGTTCCAGCTCAGCGTCTTCACTACAATCTATGGACTCCTATGGACCAAATCTCCTCCGTGTCGGCCGCCACCGACTCCACCGATTTGAGCTTCCGCCGCCCCCGTACAAACCAGGGTTTGTCCTTGAGTCTCTCCTCCCAACAGTCGCTTTACCGGACGATGTCTGCGGATCAGGAGATTCAAGGAGGCAGAGGCGGTGGTGCTCCGGATATCTCGCCGACAAGTGGGGATGAAATTAGGGTGTCCGGTAATTCACCGGCGTCGGCGTCGGTGTCGGTGGTGTCGAGTGGGGTAACGGGGTCTAAGTACTTGAAAGCGGCGCAGGAACTTTTGGATGAAGTGGTTAACGTTGGCAAAGGAAATAAAACCGACAAAGGGGATAAGATGAAGATGAAGAAAGAATCAACGGCTGCGATTGCTGAACCTTCCGGCGGCGGCGCTGAAAGTACTTCCAAGCTTGTCACTGAGCTCAGTACTGCTCAAAGACAGGATCTTCAGATGAAGAAAGCTAAGCTTATTGGCATGCTCGATGAGGTATAAACAGATTCCTAATTTCAATATATTTTTTTTTCCATGATCTTTTAACTTAATCTGTTCGTGTTCATGAATCGTTATATTATGTTCGTTCTCATCTCCAATTGTGAGATTCCACGTCAATTAGAGAAGAGAACGAATCATTTCTTATAATTGTGTAGAAACTTCTCTCCCGTAGATACATTTTAAAAATTTTGAAAAAAAACCCAAAAAGAAAAATTCAAATTGGGTTGTATCTATTAGGTGTGTGCTTCCTACACAGTAGATAGGTTTTAAAACTGCCTCGAAGAGAACAATATCGGCTAGCGGTGTGCTTTTTCAGCACGTTTTAAAGGTTGAGAGAAAACCCAAAAGAGCAATATCTACTCGTGGTGTGCTTTGTCTGCATGTTTTAAAGGTTGAGAGAAAACCCAAAAGAAAAAACTCAAAAAGAACAATATCGGCTAGTGGTGTGCTTTCTCAACAGTAGATGGGTCCTAAGAGAAAACCCAAAAGGGAAAATTCAAGGAGNTCATTTCTTATAATTGTGTAGAAACTTCTCTCGAGTAGATACATTTTAAAAATTTTGAAACAAAACCCAAAAAGAAAAATTCAAATTGGGTTGTATCTATTAGGTGTGTGCTTTCTACACAGTAGATAGGTTTTAAAACTGGCTCGAAGAGAACAATATCGGCTAGCGGTGTGCTTTTTCAGCACGTTTTAAAGGTTGAGAGAAAACCCAAAAGGGAAAACTAAAGAGGACAATATCTAGTCGTGATGTGCTTCCTCCGCATGTTTTAAAGGTTGAGAGAAAACCCAAAAGGAAAAACTAAAAAAGAACAATATCGGCAAGCGGTGTGCTTTCTCAACAGCAGATGGGTCCTAAGAGAAAACCCAAAAGGGAAAATTCAAGGAGTATAATATCTGCTAGAGGTCTGCCTTCACCACAGCAGATGCGTTCTAAAACGTTAAGAGAAATTCTAAAAGAAGACAATATCAGCTAGCTCTGTGCTTGAACTGTTAGATCAATTCTTGTGACAGCGAAGATTCGAACTTCATAGGATTCGATATGCTACAAAATTAAAGTAACAAATTGATGATGAAAATAAACAGCTAAAAAGCAAGCTAGTGGCAACAAAATATCTTGTTTTTGGGCCCTTTTTCCAAACAGTAAAAATCCTTTGAAACATGTTCATATTTCATCCACTTAGTTGAATGACCATAATGTTCTTTGTGAAGGTGGAGCAAAAGTACAGACAATACCACCAGCAAATGCAAGCAGTGGCTTGTTCGTTCGAGCAGGCGGCCGGGTTGGGCTCGGCCAAGTGCTACGCCTCGCTCGCCTTACAAACCATTTCAAAGCAATTTCGGTGCCTAAAAGATGCAATATGTGCACAAGTTAAAGCCAGTGGCAAGAGCTTGGGGGAAGAGGATTGGTCCGGTGGCAAGATTGAAGGGTCCAGATTGAGATACGTGGACCATCATGTACGGCAGCAAAGAGCTTTGCAACAATTGGGAATGATTCAACATAACACTTGGAGACCTCAGAAAGGCTTGCCTGAACGAGCTGTTTCTGTTCTTCGTGCTTGGCTGTTTGAGCATTTCCTTCACCCGTAAGTTCGTGGATTACTTTTTGATTTTGGATTGAAGTGTGTTTTTGTTTTGAAAAGTTGAGATCTTTGTTGTGGGTTTTTTAGATATCCAAAGGATTCGGATAAAGTTATTCTCGCGAAACAAACGGGACTCACGAGGAGCCAAGTACGTATGTTTTCTACGTGTTTTTATTGTTTAGTTTGTGTTCATTGATTGTATACTCTTCGATTAAAGTTAGTGTGAGATGACATAGCGGTTGGGGAGAATAACTGAACATTCTATAACGGGGTGGAAATTTTGAGGGAAGTATGAAAGGTAAAACCAAAAAAAGGACAATATCTGTTATTGGGCCGTTACAAATGGTATCAAAGCCAAACACTGGGCGATGTGTCTACGAGAAGGCTAAGCTCGAAGGGGTGGAGTGGATTGGATTGGGGGTCCAACATTGGTGCTAGCATTGGGAACCAGTGCCACCGAAGACGCTGGGCCTCGAATGGGGTGAATTGTGAGATTCCACGTCGATTGGTATGCATTCTTTATAAGAGTGTGGAAACCTATCCTGAGTAGACGTTGTTTATAAGAATGGCGAAACCTCTCCTTACAAGACCACATGTGTTTGGAAACTACTCCCTAGCCTCTCCCTAGACATTTGGGTGTGCATATTTTTCCCTAGCATATGTCCTTAGCAGTCCCTACGAGACCACGTGAGTGTGGAAACCTCTCTCTAGCCTCTCCCTAGACATGTGGATATCTCTCCCTAACAGATGTCCCTAGCCGTCCCTATAAGACCACTGTGTGTGGAAACCTCTCCCTAGCAATCCCTACAAGATCACGTGTGTGGGAACCTCTCTCTAGCCTCTCCCTAGACATTTGGGTGTGGATATCTCTCCCTAGCAGTTCCTACAAGACCATTTGTGGGTAGACATCTGGGTGTGGATATCTCTCCCTAGCAGATGTTCCTAGCAGTCCTTACAAGACCACCTGTGCGTGGAAACCTCTCCCTAGACATCTTGGTGTGGATATCTCTCCCTAACATATGTCTCTAGCAATCCTACAAGACCACTTGTGTGTGGAAACCTCTCCCTAACCTCTCTCTAGACATCTGAGTGTGGATATCTCTCTCTAACAGATGCGTATTGAAAATCTTGAAGGAAAGCCCGAGATATAGGGAACACAATAGGTGAACTTGGGCCGTCATATACTCAAATTATTGCCTTGAATGTTCAAAAGATAGTGAAGTTAAAAGGTTTTGATATGATTGGCAGGTTTCAAATTGGTTTATAAACGCAAGAGTTCGTCTATGGAAGCCAATGGTTGAAGAAATGTACTCGGAAGAAATCAAAGAGCAAGAACAAAACAGTGACTCCCACGACATCAACAGACACAACAAAAACGAACCCAACAAACAAAACCACCAGATCATGAACGATTCTCTCACCGATCAAGTTCCCAATTCCTTACAAACCCATTCAGGCTTCAACCTCGTCCGACCATCCTCCGACATGCTCTCATGTCCCAAAAGACAAAGAACAACAAACAACCTCGAAACCCCGTCGACAAAACCTACGCTATCAAGAGACATAAACGACACAAAACATGTTCATGGAGGCGGGTTTGGTTCGTACCCGATTCATGAAATTGAGACAAGGTTCAATTCTGAGCTGTTGACGCCAAGATTTCATGCCAACGGCGTCTCGCTCACTCTTGGCCTTCCACAAACTTACCTCTCCGACCCAAACCTTCAGCTGGGGACAAGGGTTGATATCACCAATGGAGGATCTGACTTCTCCGACATCGATCCTGCCCCGGCCACCGCCTACGACGGCGTCGAAATTCAGACCACCAAACGATTTGCTGCCCAATTATTGCCTGATTTTGTCGCCTAAGCAGATTTAAGCGAACAAATATATATATGCATGCATGCATTATTTATACTTAATTGCTTACGTCATATTTATATGGAACTTAATTTTGTATTATGTATAAATCTTCACAAGATCAATAGCCATTTTGTTAATTAATTATACGTCTTGATCTTGTTTATAAATAAATAAATAAATAAATAAATAAACATCACGAAATCATAAGGGTTATCACTTTAGGTCTCGCATCCTCACTGGCACACTGCCCGGTGTCTGATTCTGATACCATTTGTAATGGCTCAATCCCACCGCTAGCAGATATTGTCTTTTTGGGCTTTCCTTCCAAGTTTTTAGAACTCAGAGATTTTCACACGTTTATAAAAGAATGCTTCGTTCTCCTCTCTAACCGATGTGGGATCTCACATTTTGTCACACATTGTAGTGTAAAACTATTGGTTTGTATTGTTTTATATTCCGTTCAATTGTGGCATTTGAAAACATTCAACGGTGTTCGGGTTTAGCTCGATGGGATTAGGGGGGGTGTTATGTTAATAATTAATGAATTAAAGGGATAATAATGTAATTATAGAGTGATAATACGTTGGAACCAATTTAATAATGAAGGGAAAATGAAATAATCAGCCAACACAAAGAAAAAGACAGCAGAAAATAGAAATTAGTGCATATAATGACGTGGCAGGCGGCTATTGGATGAAAGACATTGAATGTTGTGGTCTTGTCTGTTCCTTTAGCATATTACTAAAAGACATCCTCACGTGGTGGGCCATCCCCCCTTTATTTTCTTTCTTCCTTAGATATTAACTTAACCTAATTTAATTCAATTAATTAATTACTTTATATTATTTTATTATTCATCATTACTATTCCAAATTCTAACGTAAGACCAAAGGCTTGATGAGCTGCTCCTTCGCGGATCAAAGATTGGGCCTCGACCTTGGGCTTAACATTGGGCTTAACTGAGGCCCAATTTTAATGTGATGGGCTTGAGGCTGATTATGCTCGTAGAATGTGTTGTCCATGTTAACATACCTGTTCCAAACCACTTGCATCCATGTTAGATTGGTCTTTACTATTTTTGTTGTGTCAGTAGAGTGATGTATGATCGGTCACCAAAATCATATCTTACATTCGTTAGACCTAAAATACCCGAAAGTGTAGGACACTCGAATTCGATGACGCCTAGAATGTGTTGTCCATGTCAGCATACCTGTTCCAAACCACTTGCATCCATGTTAGATTGGCCTTTGCTATTTTTGTTGTGTCAGTAGAGTGATGTATGATCGGTCACCAAAATCATGTCTTACATTCGTTAGACCTAAAATACTCGAAAGTGTAGGACACTGGAATTCGATGACGAGTAGGAAGGGGACGTGATGTTTTGGGAAACTTTATTGGGAATCACACACCTCGCACCTCCCACTGGCAAGCAGAGATGAAGACATTGTAGCTTTAATTTTAAGAAAGGTGAGTTTGGTGACCACTAGTGCAGCTAAGATCATGTTGGATTTTGGGTCAGACACTTGGTCCCTTTTTTGGCTCACTTTCTTCGCCCAACGCAACGCTACTATGCCCATTTTCTTCCCTTTATCCCAAATTTGTTGTGGCGCTTGTGTATTTCAAGGATCTTTTTTTCTCCTCACACTTGGCATCCAATCAATTCTCACTGTCGGCCACCACTCCATTCTTTTATCCATAACCCTAAACACAACAACAACAACAACAACAACACCGCTCTCCCATATCAACATCTGCATGTATGAGATCCCACATCAATTGGAAAAGAAATGAAGCATTGCTTATAAGGGTGTGAAAACTTCTTATTAGTAGACGCGTTTTTAAAAACTTTGAGAAGAAACCCGTAAGAAAAAACCCAAAAAAGACAATATCAGTGGGTTTGGGATGTTAAAGCATGAGGTGAATTGTGAGATACCACGCTAAACCCTAAACCCTAAACTCTAAACCCTAAACCCTAAACCCTAAACCCTAAACCCACATCAATTGGAGAAGGGAACGAAACATTCCTTGTAAGGGTGTGGAAACCTCCCGCGATCGCGTTTTATAAACCGAGAATAAGCCCAAAAGAAAAAGCATAAAGAGAACAATATCTGCTAGAGGTGAATTTGAGATATTACAATGATTTTCTCGAGCGGGGAGGAAGGCCAGGCTTTTGATTGAGGAGAGCAAATATTGATTTATCTATGTAATTCCACGTGGAATTTCGGTATTCGAAGGTAGTAGCTAAGAATATCCACGTGGCAATGAGTGTGAAAAAAAGGCCGAAACTGGCCTAGCAATCATGGTGGGGTCGGCTAAAAGGAGGTGGACCACCTCAACAGGGCCATTACCAATAATAACAATACCCTATCCCTTAGGCGAGTCCAGATATTCCCGTAAAATGGCTTGTACACGTGGCAAAACATCATTCGTAAAAATACCGTTTATTTATTCGAGAATTCCAAAATAAAAAATATATTCTTGGTTTCATTCCATCTTTGTTTCTGCGTTATGTAACGTCCAATCAATGCAATAATGGAAAGCATAGGGCTTATGATGGAAATTGGAATAATCACAAAAATATAAAAATAATTAATTATAATTATAAATAAATTACACCTTTTTCTTTTCTTTTTTTCTAATTTCCACCCTGGAAAAGTTTTGCTGACGTCCCTCAACCTTTCTTTTCTTTTTTTTTTTAATTATATATATATATATATATATATACACGACCATACCTTGTCGTCATTTCTATCGAGATTAAAATAATAATAATATATTATAGTATAATAAAATTGTCAGACCTATTTTGACTGACCAAGAAACACTTAACCGACAGTCTTTTTAGCTTTGCTTATGTATTAGGGTATAAAATTGTATATAATATAATTTAAACATCATTAGTCAACACAATTATAATATTAATCTGTTCGCTAATTTACTTAATCACTCCATTAACATAGGAATTAAAAAATTAGGATAATGATAGTGCAATCCACATGCGCCCGTAGCAGCAAAGCCACACGCTTACGCTTTTTTCTTTTTAAAAAAAACAAAAATTTGCATATATTCTTCCTATGCCCATTTGGGCTATCGAATAATTTATTTATAAATAATTATAATAAGAATTTTGGATTCCTCGAGTTGCTTTATAAATAGTTCATCCAGTTGTACTGCGATATAAATATACTCCAAAAATAAATTAATATGAATTAATACTTAATTTCCTAATTAATTAGTGACGTGGAGTCATGAGGTTCTATCCTCAATTTGGATTGTAGGCTGTAACTCGCCTGTATAATAATTATTTAACGACTATAATTACTTTTTAATTTAAATGTAATGAATTGTAATTGTTTGTAAGCAAGTATTAATTAAATAAATTGAATTACTTAATCAAATATTAAAAATAAATAAATAAATAAATAATAAAATAAAATAATGTTGTAGAGACCGTAGAATAGAGGACAGTGGATATTGTTTGTTGTGTCCGGTCTGCCACAACGTCTCTCTCTCCTCGAATTGCGCCAAACCCCTCAACCACATTTTATATTTAAAAAATTAAATATTTAAATATTTATTTTAAATTCCCTTTAATTTTTTAATTAATATCCTCCGTCTATTCTAAAAAGTTTAAAAATACTTTTATCGTTATTAATATATTTTTAAAAAATAGTTTTATCATTAACATATAGAAAAAAACGTGATGATTTTATAAATTATCTCTAAATTTTTTAATATTATTTTCGAAGGTTAAATATAAACCACGAATTATTTAATTAAATTCAAAGTTTAGGGTTTATAATTTAGAGGAGCTAATTATCGGTTTTTTTTTTTCGAGAAAAATATTGCCATAAATTTTATGCTAAAAGACAAAGGGTAGATTGGTAATTTTACAACTGAGCTGGAACAATATTGACCATTTTAATTGTAATATTAAAATTATTATTATTATTATTAGACGGCTATACGCGTCCGTTAAATAATTATTGATGTCCAATAAAATATTATTCACATTTTAAATAATATTTATAAAAATAAATTACACAAAAATGGTAATATATATATATATATATAATATTCTTTTAATCTATATAGTTTTAGTTTTTAATTAAATAATTAAATTAAACCTTTTAATTAATTGAATTAGCTTGTATTTCTTTTCGAGATGTGTCGGTTCGTTAACTCCCGTGGAACTATGGTGTAGAAGAATTTTAAGGTTATCGAGTCAATTTTGAGTTCTAGTACTCGTCTGGTGGGGCAGCTAATCAACATCTAAATTAAGGGATCGGTGATTATAAGAATTGAAATTAAAGATGTCTATTTAATCTGTAATGGCGGGACCAAGTCGGGACCCACGAGCACCGACGATGCTGGAAGTCATTTTTTTCCCCTACAAATACCCTCTTCCCCGTCCTCTACTCTTTGCTAAGCCTCCTCTGCTTCAGCCTTCATTTTTTTGTTTTATTTATCGTCTCATCTTCTTCTTCCTCTGTTTCCAACAATGGCGGACTCTGTTCCATTGATGAACTCCTTCAACCATTGCAAGTCCTTTCAGAAACAGGGCATCCTTACCATTCTCCCCTCCCATAATACTCAGTTACCCATTGACCCACCTCCTTCCCTGAGGAGAACTCTCTCCGCCGACATGTCTTCTGCTAAGTGGATCACTCGCCATGGATCTCCGGCGATCAGCAAAACTGCCTCTTTTCAAGCTTTGTCGGCTGCTCATTCCTCGTCCTTTGAACAGAGAGTTGGGTTTTCGTGTTCTGTTCCACAAGATCATAAGAACAAGGTGGAGTCTCGAAAACAAGAGGATTTGGATTCTTGGAGGTCGATTCTGTTTCAGAACTCTGTTTCTGATGCTCCTAAATCCCCTGTTCTTCCTTATGTTCATCCTCTTGTTAAGAAATCAACTAACTCTCTTGGTGAAAATAGTCTTTTAATTTGTACTGAGAGTCTCGGGTCTGAGTCTGGCTCCGATGGGTTTTCGTCGTACTCGTCGTCGGAGGCTGGAGATTTTGACGGCGAGATGATGAAAACAGAGTACCCATTTCAATGGAAGCCGGTTAAATTTGGCCGGAAGAAAACGCCGCCGAGGTCTTTTCCTCCGATGATTTCTTCTCTCACTTCCTCTGACGGCGGCTCTGTTTCCATTCAGTCCCGCCGGGAAAATGGTCGGTTAATTCTCGACGCCTGCTCTGTTCCGTCTCAGAAAAACTTCCGAGCAGAACGCCGGGATGGGCGTCTGATTCTCTCTTTTGTTACTACTCCGGCGAAATTAAACGTTCAAGAGGAAGAAGACGAGTTTGAAGAATTAATTGCTGGGGATTTTGAGGAAGTGAAAGAATCGGAAGACGAGGAGAACGATTTGGAAGCCGAGGAATTGGAAATTCCGATGGAGAAGACTCCGATACTGTCGAGCTCTGTTATGAACTTCCACCGATTAGCAATGATGATGAAGAAACCTAATGGGTTGATCAATCGGAATCCGGCGTGGCCGGAGGAAAAAGATGCTCCACTGTCACAGTCACTCCCAACGCGTCCTCCGTCGCTTGCGGCGGCTTCTCTGAATCCATACGAGTACTACTGGCAATCAAAACCCACCGGAATTAAAAACCCAATTGGCCGACAAGAAAATCAGGTGATAGACAATGAAACAGCGAATGAGAAACAGCAAATTAAGGTTGTGAGAGGGAACAGAGGAGAGTGTTTGGTTCCATTATCGAATTGCTGTAAAGTGCCAAGAAGGTCTCTTGTTCTTCTCCGGGAGCACTGCTGCATTGCCACCACCTGATCCACCGCCGCCGCCGCCGCCGCCGCAAATCTCCATACAAATTTATTTTGAATTGTTAAATCTCAGGCACCCAATAAGGAATAAGAGAGAGGGCCATCGAAGAAGACGATGGAAAATGAACTAAAATTAGGAATTCTAGAATTAAAAAAAATCAAAGGAGACTGATGTTGACCCATACATTTTCATGGGTTTTTTTGTCTTCTTTTAATAATTGATATAAATATTTTTTGGCCAATGGGGTTTGAATATGCGTCCAGTCTGTACGAATTGGTCTTCCATTTTTGCAACATCATAATCCAACACTCATTTGGAGTTTTCTTTTTTTTTTTTTTTTTTTTTTTTTTTTTTTTTTTTTTTTTNAGTTCATATATTTACGTCTTTATTCCCAATGCAAATAAATATCTTAAATGTTTTTATTTTTATCATCGATATCACGACGTCAATGTTGAAAAAACGAGAGAATATGGTAAATAGAGAGTTGAAGTTTAATTATGAATTTTCATAGCAAATAAAGCTTTGTTCATCGAGTCACAATAAGATTGTATCACTTGAATTAGCAATTTGTATGACTGTAATGACTTGAACGGATCGCTAGTAAATATTGTCTTCTTTGAGCTTTCACTTTCAAGAAGGGAAAAACGTGTTCCTTAGGAGGAGATTTCCACACCTTTATAAAAACGCGTATGCTAGGAAGAGGTTTCCACACTCTTATAAAGAATGTTTTGTTCTTCCGAGCCCAACGTCTTCGCTGACACTCGATCCCTTCTCCAACTGATATGGGTCCCCTAATCCACCCTCATCTAATCCCAGCGTCCTTGTTGATACACTGTCACCCCATTTGGGACTTAGCCTCCTCGTTGCCACATCGCCCAATATCTGACTCACAAATATTCTCCTTATGGACTTTCCCTTTCAAATTTTCCCTCAAGCTTTTTAAAACGCGTTTGAGAAGTTTCCACACCCTCATTAAAATGTTTCGATCTCTATCTGGGATCTCACAATAACCCTTTTATAATATAAAATATAAAATATAAAACGATACCTTTCACCTTCGACTATTTTATAACATGATTTAATAAAATGTATAAATTGGGAGAAAAATAGAGTATTAATTGAGAACAAAACTTCCCATCTCTTGACATGACAACTCCACACAATTACATTGTACAAAGAAACAAAACAACAACCTCTATGATACAAGCAAAATCACACCCCACCACCATATCTAAACTTAAAATCTGCCCTCTAAAAATGGGGGAAAATAATAGACACCATAAAAAAAAATTGTAATATTACCATTGGTAAAACCTATTGGAGCAAAAAACCACCTGCTTGTGATCCGATATCGAACGGTACGTGATGCACTACGTCTTGTAGCGTATCAAGCATTTTGAACACTGCCACCAGAAACCTGGTTCTCCAACCTATACAATCAATTTCATGGCTTATTGAAGGTGTGTGAATATTGGAACTCCAGCCTTTGTGTATCCATTAGAGCAACGAACACAAGCTCTGGTACTCCGAGATGGGGGCGTCTGTTCTGTACATTACACCAGAACAGCCATAGTGGTAGCAGCATGAGGCAAGACTTGATATAAATTAAGAGACGTGTCAGGCGATGCTCTATATCCATGCAAGGGAACCCCGGTCGTTGGTTACTTGAGGGCGGCCTCGAGTTGGTGTTGGAGGTCTGTTGGCATTCAGCTCCTGATCTCACAGAATACCAATATAATAGAATCAATATTGACAATGTACACATATAGGAGAAGAAGAAAATCGTTATGAATGAACATATCAACAGCACCTGCATCCAAGTATCTTCTAAATGACGTTCTGGTGATGCCTCTGGGGAAGTCATTGCAGGTGGTAAAGGATGAATTAACTTCGGTACAACAACAAGATCTCGACCGAGAACTAAAATAGCTCCAGCGTTATTTGCAGTGCCTGTAAGCGTGAACCGAAATAGTATCAACAAAATGTCCACAGATCCAAGAAATAAGATGGGTAGAGCAAGAAGAATACCGCAGTAATTTGTAGCCGAGAAAAGTGTAATCAAATGCCCCTGAGCAAAACGTTCAAAACCGTCCATGACGCATTCGTGAGCACGAACTATCAGCTGAAGATCATTATTGTTGCAAAATTCCATGACACGATCAGGCTGCAGTAACAATTCCATGAGAGCATTTTACAGTAATGATCAATTCATCCGTTGTAGTTCAAAAGAGATTCAATCAACATTTGTTAACAGAATTCCAAACTGAAGTGAATAGATATGTAGTTAACATTAGACATTAAGAAACTACTTCAAGTGACCTTAAAGCTGCAAATTTTCAAAAATAAATAATTAGCCGATGTGCTAACAAGTCAAACGATGATCCAGATGAGTTTCCTCCATATTAAGAACATTTAACACTCACCCCAAAAGTGACTAAACCTGGACCTCTAGCATTTGGCCGCAGTCCTTCCACACTGTCATTTTCTGTAGGGTCAGACCTGTAGATTGTCATATTAATACATGAAATGAGTATACTAGCGTGTCCAAAGAGTTAAACAGAACAGCATTCCAGAGATATATTAGATCACTACTCAGCTAGTCAAAAGAGTTGAAAACAACTGCATAGACAAGCACTAACCACAACAAATCCATGAGGACAATTGAACCTGCTTCCATTGTAATTGGGCGTTGAATATTCTCAATCTGCTCCACATGATTTATGGACCGACCGATACCACCATGCATACAAATTATCTTCTTTTCAATTAAAGCTGCTAGAGGAAGCCAGTTAAATAACCGGTTAATCCGATGCCATGCCCAGATTCCATCCCTCTCTCCCTGTTCAGTAAGAATGAAATTAATCGATATAAACAGTTTATATAATGAAACATTAAAGCATGCGGGTGTACGACGATAGTACCATCCGCTCAATACACTCAATCCGGAAGCCAAAAAGAGCATTGATATCTGCAGCTTCATGGTTCCCACGTATCAAATGCACATTTTGCTGATACTCAACCTGCAGTAGAAGTGTATAAAAAATCAGTCTATCAAGGCATAGTATGTGACAGATTGGTATTTGACTAACATAAGTGACATCACTGGAGTACCTTTAAAGCAAGTAGGAGGGTTATAGTTTCAAGGCTGTGTTGACCTCTGTCAACATAATCTCCTAAGAAGAGATAATCGATATATCTGACAGTTGTTCATCAAAGATATCACGAAAATAGATTGAATAAAAGATTATTGAAGATTCAAATTTGTCTTTACAGAATATTCCAAACAATCCTTTACTTACGCAATATCCCCAGCAGTTGAAGGTGCACCATACTCATCAAAGAGGCGCATTAGGTCCCCAAATTGACCGTGTAGATCACCAAATATTTTTATAGGAGCCCTGAGCTGTAGAACGCTAGGTTCACTTGAAAATATTTTCTCAGCACTATCGCAAAGATCAGCTATTTCATTGCAGTCTAAGAAAAATTGCCGGCGGACAGGAGGTTTCCAACCACGAGGCTTTAGAAGGTGCTCTATCACCTGGAAAAAGATAAGAGAAGAAAGCAAGCTATATTAAACCAAGAAGATCATATTAAGTCAAAAATGCATAATTGAGCACTAGCAATTAAGTGAAAGTATAATCTTCTTCAACTAAAGGCTAAAAGCAGCCGTAGGCATTTCTTGTAAGGAGACGAGGGGTTGAGAGTGTGAACTTTTCTCCCCTTTTCTCATTGAGATTGTGGGATACATGTTGAGTGGATTGAGTAGGATGTTGGATAAAGGAGATTTCAAGTTGTAGGAGAAGTTATTTATACAATCTACAGATGACAATTCATTATTTTGTAAAGATCATAAGTGAGCGATTGATAACCTAATTTAAAATTATGAAAATTTTCTAAACTGCATCGAGTTGAAAGATAAATATATAGAACCAAGTGGCACCGCAAGTTCACATTTAAGAGCAAAATTCACCATAAGCTCATAGCAAAGCTCTTCTACAAGTTATAGCAAATATGCTTGGAAGATATTAAATGTTTCACTGTAGCTATAATGCACACTCAACACAGAATAATTCAGTAATAATTTCAACAGGACCTAAATTATAATGAACCAATGCTTGAATACCTTCTTGGGCACGCTGTTGATGGACATCTGACGATCTAATAGTTTCCTTGCTGCAGTTGCATTCTCAGGCGTGCCATAGCTTACTCTCCGACCTTCATTTTCAAACTGATCGATTGAAAGTTGCCTGACCATGCCACCTAGTGCTCCACCAGTCTCAGCAGCAACAACCACCTAATAACACAAGTGATAAAATATATAGCACAGCATCTTTAGCTCACTGCCACTTATATATCAAAAAAGACCGTCTAATATCCAGAGTAGTAATTGTAGTATATACTAACAGCTCTATGATGCAACCTAACTCCAGCAGGAACAATGCTATTTGATCCAGTAGAATCAGGCTTTATCAAGCTAGAAATCTGTTTCCCACTTGGAGTAGCCTCAGCCCCTCGATCCCTATCAGGAAGTTCAACTTCCCCATTGACTTGCCTTGCCTTAGCTGCAGCAAATGTAGCACTGATAGCCTCAGCTTCTGCTGCTGCTGCCTCAACCAAATATTCAACACCTTTACTCGTTTGCCTGTGCAGTATTATTGTACTTCCAGTTTCAGGATTCTGAGTAGAGACATTTCGATATAAATTTAGAATTGAGAATCTCATCTAGAGAAGATTTACTAACCGCTGGCCTTGGAGCATTGCATTTTCAGTACTTATATCAGTGTACATGTCACCATTTACAGGGGGAGCGACAGGATTTCCCAGCACCACTGAACCATCAGAAGCAGCTTCTGGCATCGTCTGTCTAGCTCTTTCATCAGTGAACCCATACCTGGATGGTAACTGCCCAGATGCAGCAGCTGCTGCTGCCGCTGCCTGTGAAGCTGCGCTTGTTGTTTCAGCAGCAGCAAGATCTTCAGCAACTAGAAGGTCGTCTAATAATACTCCTGTGGGATATGTGAAAAATATTACATGCCATGCATTAAGAATTTTGAGGTACAGAACCTCTGTGAAATCTCATGAACAAAATACTATATCAGTGTTCCAGCCCTTCAGACATTCGGAATCTACTGCTTCTATGAACAAATCGTTAACATGACAAATATTAAAAAGTTGTAACCTTTTATAGAATAACACTCATAACAGTTTTTGCATCCAAAGCTAGAATCTCATCGGTCATCTCAGTGTCGATGGATGTGCAATAAGTGAACTCATAATGATGCATGTTACCAGATTGTCTGAGTCGCTGAGATCATGTCGCCCATTGGACTCATACTAAACCTATTCTTGCCGCTATGATCATCATAATTACATTATAATCCACTTTTTGTGTCAGTAAATCCTAATGACAAAATGCTAATGACAAAATGCACAACTGGAAAAATAATCTAGCTTAGGTTTCCATAAACATAAAAATGTGAAATATTGAAGTTCAGCTCAGGAGACTTCTACATTCCTGATAGCATGTTTTGCCTCACTGCAATACTATTTAGTTGCTTTTTATTTTAAATAGTAATCAGCAAACTGTAAGTATTATACTTCTTTATCAGAAGAAGAAGGGTGTGTAAAATTTTCATTTATTTCATATCTTCCCTGGCTACGCCATTCATCTTTCTATGAAAACCCTTATATGTTATCAATTTGAAAAACAAGAAGAATATGCATATGCAAATGGATAAATAAAAAGCTCCTATAACTTACCACCGCGTAAACCACCATAAATGAAAATTAGGTCACCCACAGCAGCAGCTGCATGCCTGCAACGCCTAGTTAATTCTACAGAAGCATCACCACCTGCTGCGTCAGCACTATATCTCCCTGTCCTGGGAGAGGTAACAACAGATTTTATGTCACACCAAACACCTGCTGCAGTGTCCAATACTGTAAACAGAATAAAATGAGAACCTTGTAAGACTTCCGAAGGCAAGAGGTCCTAGGACTAAAAGACACACATAAATAATCATGTTAACATAGAGAAGGAAGCAACAACAGTATGCCATGAAGAAAGGCCTAAACAACTTCAAAAAAGAAAGAGAGAAAAAAAAACCAATGCTAACACGATTTAAATATAATAGAAACTTCTTTTTTTAAGCCAACATAAACCAAATTCTATTAAGATCTGTGGAAATGGAAGGCATTTGAACACAATAGAAGCTCTTTTAGTAATCTCTAGTACCCTTAAGGGCACCTCTTTTGCTATTTTGGATGATGAAAAGTCTTGTCATTGTTCCAAAAAAAAAAAAAAAAAAAAAAAAAAANAATTTGTAATAACTTAGGTAAATTAGATATAAAAAACGAACAAAGACAACAGCAGTAACTGCAGCTCATTTTTAATCAAGTCCAAATTTGAAGTGACGATAACACAACCACTCATGATGCTTTAGCTTCTCAACTAGAGCCCAATGTCAAGTAGTCTTCCCAACCTAGGTAGATTAATAAAGGCCGCTATTCATGCTAACATATCTTGCAATGGTAACAACAACCTCACAGTATACTTGCGGAAAGGGAAAAATACCTCATACTTAATACTACTGATTTACCTGCCACACTTGATGAGTCTTCTACCATGCGCCCACCACCAAGGGCCCCTCCAGACACATGGAGTCGTGCATTGACAAATACCTAAATAAGAGGAAGAGCAGAAAGTGAATTGAAATAGAGAGAGAGAGAGAGCAAGATGGAAAATAATAGATGATTGAACGCACAGCAGCATGCTGATATCTAGGAGATGGCGAGACACCAGGAGCAATTGCCCATTCCCAACGACCATCTCTGTGTTTAGCAAGTCCATACGCACTTGCCAATGGCTGCAGGAACGGAGACCAAAAGTAAGAAGAAAGTTAACCACATTCAATACAAGTTCAAAATATTTTAAGAATAAAATAGCTTTAGCTAAGGCAAAGACTTCTTTCCCCTTTTCTTTCTTTAGAGAATCAAATAAACAAATGTCTCATACGAATTCCTTGCAGTGATATGAGTCTTCCAAGTCAAATAAAATAAATCGAGGCATTCTATGTCAAAGAAAATGCAACTCTGAGGTTGTGCTGGTGAAATATTTTATCCATTTCTGATAGCATCTAGCTTGCAAGTCAAACCTCTTTCTATTATAACCATGAATATTTGTGTCAACTTGTGCATACCTCAACTAATTTTATAAACAACATAAATGTAAATCATAGATATTAATAAATAAAAGAATTTGATAAGAGATTACTAATAAATATTTTTGGTAAGAAAGGAAAACCTTTTATGATTTTAGGATCTTGTGATTTATGCATATTGATTAATTACATTAGGATTCACATCATAATATCTTGGCACCTTTAGTAAATACTTATCTTTAATGTATTTTTACCAGAGTTCCGAGTAATTTGGGATTTTCTATCTATTGATAGGTGCCAATGCTCTTATCTATTTTACCCACTGACTATGCTCTCTTCTGTTCCATCTATTTTTAGGTTTATCTTCTCTTGACCCATCGTATAGCAGGAGTTACTACCTAAACAAACCATGATATCAACTAATAATATTAATTTCAACCACTCACCCACAAGGAAAAGTTATTGCAAATTCAACCACATGAATCAATATTCAACTTAAATCTACAACTCTGTTACCACAGAAGAAGAATAGCATGGTAACAAGTGCTAAGGATCTACACAAGACAGGACCAAATGAATAACAGGATATCCCACGTTGAACCATTTAACAAAGTCAAGTGCCACGCAACAAAGATTTTTTTTCACTCACCACACTATTAGCATCTCTCCCTCCACATAGCAGAAGAAGACCATCAGATCGCGCACTAGCAGTTGCATACCTAGTGATATCGGAAGTGTCAAATGAGGGCCAAAACTAATAATGTTCCAAAACAGCGAACTACAGTTCAGCAAGAAAATAACATGATCCAGAGAAGAAAATGATGTATCTTGTGAGATTTAATAAATTTTTAAAAAAAAATTAAGATTATTGACGAATTTAATAACATGAATGAACTTGGACTCAGAAAATGTGTTGGCATAAAAAGTGCAACTCCATAAATATAAGCAGGTCAAATAGAATACGTTTACATGTCAAAACATGAGTTAGAATTATAACAAACAATACCAAAAGTCAAATATAACATGGTGTATTGCAATTACAAACAAATAAAGTCCACACATTCTCTGTGGATATAAAGGCAATTGCTTCAGAACAAAAAAAAAATAAAAATAATGAGGAAATACACAACCAAAGCATGATCATGGAAAACTTGGAAACATCAACTATCATCAAAGAGCCTTCATGCTTCCTAGCAAGAGGATATAAAATCGGATAATGATATATCAGAACATCATATACAATTACAAACACAGATCACACTCCAATAAAAGGTTATCACGCGTGATAACATAAAGAAGTAGAAATGTTGGGAAAAGCACACAATGAAAGAAGACAGACCACAACAAAGCCAAGAGGAAGGGGATTTACATGCACGGAGGTGGACCCTCTCCTTCTGGTTCCAACTTGCGCCATTCATAAGGTTTAGCAGCAGTGTCGAGTGCCCACACATCAGCCAAAGGCCGCTTTCCTAAAACACAGACCAACGTGTCATCGAAAATTAAAATATTAATATATAGATTCAGAAAAATCAAAACAATTGGTTGCGTTAAATGAACATACAAAGAATTACAAAGAAGTACGACTTACCATCATTACCACCAATTGCCATTAGGTACCTCTGCCCCACTAGAGCCATTACATGTCCATAGCGTGGTCCTGGACCAGGGCCTTGCACAACTACTCTATAGGAAAAGAGTCATACAAGGCATGTCATATAAAAATATCTAAAATTGAATAAAGTACATCATCAAATTCTAACCTATGCCATCGTGGACGCTGCTGTGTAAGGTCAAGAACATGAAGATCCTCAGCAGACAAACCAGCTGGTCCAATTCCACCCTGCATCATAACAAAGGTAAGAAATACATAATGAAGAACCAACAGAACCATGACCACGTAAATTATGCAAACTTAAATCAGAAATTTCATAATGCTGACCTGAATGACTACCATAGTTCCCACAGCAGTAGCCACATGTGCAGCCCTTGGCGTAGGTGGTTCTCCAAGTGGAGTAATTCTACAAAGATATTCGACAAGGAAAGTTTTGTTAAATGAAGATAAGGGAGATGGAAGGATGAAGTCTGGACTTACCTGGACCATTTATTAGTTAAAACATCGTAACAATGCACATCAGCGGTGGCTCCTGCAAGCCCTGCAACACAGGAAATACAAAATAAGCATAGTTCACAGCGTTAAACATAAGCAAATTTCTGGTTCAAAACCCATGTGCAGAGTTGTTATACATTTGACCCCATGAGATCCAACTGGAGCTTAAAGAACTGAAGTGGAATTAAAGCTGCCTGCTCTGCTAACATAATTTATTAACCAAAAAACAGTTTGAATATCTTGAGCTGTACCTAGTCAAACATTGAATTCTTTGGCAAGCAGATAGCATACTTGCGAGACAAATTAGTTTCACTAGATTAAAGTATTTATCAGAGATTTAGACAACAGAATATTGGCCATAAGTGAAAAGAAACAACTTAAGCGCAACATGAACTAGTGTGTGTTAAAGAAAAGTCACAAAATGGCAGCATTGATCAATTTTCCGAAATAAGGTGAGGCAGCATTAGGTTTTATCCACTCTATTTGATACCCTAAACACAGGGAAATTACATGGTACGCACAGCATTAAAAAGTGACAAGCTTTGCCTCTTATGTAAACTACAAACTTGCTGAAACATATCAGTTGCACAACCAAGTCCAATAAGATCCAAAAGAACCACCGAAGCATCACTAACTCACATGGAAACTTATATCCTTAATTATATCCATCCTTGTGAACAAGAAACTTAGCACACTAAACCAACAGGAATTAAAATTCAACAATTACTTGGACGATAACTTCCCCATTGGGTCACAATTTTTTTTTTATTTCTTTTTTGTATTTTGAATAATCACAAAGAAATTTTACAAAAGATTAAATTACAGGAAGAATGGATCAGAAATTCAAACATAACCAGCAACCTCACGCCCTTAATAAAACAGAAGGGTTTAACTTCCCGATTAGATATGTTTGAAATGGGAATTAGATTGCAAATTGCCCATATGCCAATGCAGATTTGAATTTCAAGAAACCACATCATTTAAATTCCAGAAGAATGCAACTCCAGTACAGGTGTGCTTCAAACGATAGACTCCTTGCGATACACCAATACACTAAATCTGGTTGGGGGAATGGTGAAACTAGGGTTTTAACAGAACAATCAACAAGGCAGCAACCCCCACCAACGCTACCAGTAGCTAGGAGAAATTTGAGCTTAAAAGACTCAGTGATATAACACATACCGTCAAAAACCACTTTCCGAACATAACTTCAACAATTGAAGAGTATAATTAAGAGGAAAGAAAACGTACGGATTCCCGCACTTCCAGCTGATGATGGAGTTCCTGAGGCAGCAGAGTTGCCCTCGAGCGCAGTGGCACCACCAAACAATATTAACCTCGGTCCAACGTATCCCGGAGTCCCCTCCTCGCCAACAGACCCCACAGCCGTCAAGGTGTGGCCGCACCGGGGCCCCGGCCCGTCTTCCTTCTTTTCAATTATCGCGTTCACTACTGAGTACATAGGCGCAAGCCTTGGCCCTACAACCGTGCTCTGCTGTATCTGCACGGCGGTCTGTTGCTGCTGAAGCGATGACATAGACTGCGGCGGAGTTCCACCGCCAGCTTGAGGTTGCTCCCTAAGCTGATCCCTATCCACTCCAGCAGCAGCAGAAACAGTGGTGTGATTCTGCACCGCCGGATCGTGATCGGCCTCCGGAACCATCGACGAATCAACGTCCATTTATTCAGCACTTCAATTGAAAGATGAAACCAAAAACTTCAAGATCGGAGTTAAATTTCCAACGAATTACACTTCCAAACAGGCATTTCAATTCGCTACAGAAGTCCAATACCAGACTTTCAAAAGTAGTCCGCAACACAACAATACCCAAAACCCTAGCAGAGATTCTCGATTCCTCGATTCTAAAAATAACTAAAAAGAAATTCCGAACAAAAATTCACCAGTAGAAAGAAAAACTTCCTTTACCCAAACCAAAAACAACAACTTTTAGCCTTCTTTCCCTCAAAAAAGAAAAGAAAAGTATGAACAGTTCGAGACAATCTTCAAAGCTCCCTTAACAATCAAACAAAGCTCGAGGAGGAAAAAAACAAACCAGAAATAAAACTCCGCCCTCTCTCTCTCTACAAAAAAATCCAATCTCTCTCTAACAATGTAAAGCGATTTACGCGAAATGATATCTGAACGTTTATCTGTCTCTCTCCGACGAGCTTTTCTTTTCCCTCTTTTGTTTCAGTCTTTGAAGTTTGACGGCCCGGTTAAGCGTGTACGGATAATGCACGCTGGACCGTTAGATCTAAGTTCTGGCGGCGCATTGTAGAACATTGACACCGGGTTTACCGGCATTACCGGGAATATAGGTTTACCTATAAACGGTGATTCCCGGTTTTTTTTTTTTTCTCTAAAAGTTGAAGGAAACGCGCGATGGCGCGTGGATTGTGCCGTCCGGGATCCGAGCCGGCGGTTCGGTTGATGGTTAGGGATAGCTTCACTAATGAATAATAATAATAATAATAATAATAATAATAATAAGACAATCATTAGTTCCGTACTAATACAATTTTTGTTATTATTATTTCCAAATTTTTATCTCTCTTAAAATATATTTTAAAGTTTAAATATTATTAATTTATTTTAGTATTTGAAATTTTAATTCTAATTAATTGATCAATAAATGTAGATTATGAGTTAAAGTTAGTATAATTATTATAACTTATTTTATTTAAAAAAGTTTTTAAAAAATAAAGAAAAATTGGCGCGTGATGTCATGGATTGGAACGTGAGAGTGACCCTTGTTTGTCTAACACGTGAGGTTAGAGCTGGCTTTTACAAGATATTATATATTTATATATAATTATTTATTTTTTTTTTTTAATATTAAGATATTTAAAAACTAAATGTATTTTTCTTTTTTCATACGAGGCAGTTTGAAAATTAGTGATTGGTTGAAGAAGGGACCATTTTCCTTTTAATGAGGAAATTAATTTAAATTCGAAAAGGCGAACAAAAAACCTAGATATTATTTTTCGTAAAATAAATTAAAAATTATTCAATATTAAATACAGCTACTGTTGGAGATTCTTTTAAAAAAAAGAGACCTATATATATATATAATTTCTTGATCCACTTTTTGTCTGGGCCAAATTACATATATACCCCTTCCTGCTACATTTTTCTTTTATTTCATAGGAAGTGCATTTATGCAACAAATATTTAAAGCATTAATCTGATTAAATTTATCCTACCAATGTCTACGGTTGGATGATGAAAGTTTGACATCGGGTTAGACGAACACGACTCTCCACAATGATATGATATTGTCCACTTTGAGCATAAGCTCTCATAGCTTTGTTTTGGGCTTCTCCGAAAGGTCTCACTCCAATGGAGATAGTATTCTTTGTTTATAAACCCATGATCATTCCCTAAATTAGCTGATGTGGGACTTTCATCATCCAACACCTCACCTCGAACAAAGCACGCCTTCCCTTAATCGAGGCTTGACTCCTTTGGAGTCTTAGTCATTTTTTACTGTCTTTGAGGAGGCTTGACTCCTTTTTTTTTTTTAGTCATTTGTTTGACATTTGAGAATTTACCAATTTATTGGCACGACTAAGTTTAAGGCATGACTCTGAATATTATGTTAGACTAATTTGGAGAATGATCATAGGTTTATAATCAAATAATACTCGCTTTATTGACATGAGGTATTTTGGAAAAGTCCAAAGTAAAGTCACGAGACCTTATGCTCAAAGTGGACAATATCATACTATTGTGGAGAGTCGTGTTCATCATCTAAAAATAAAAAAAAGTGGAGACAAAAAATAAATAAATAAAGGCCGGCGGACGGATAAATTGCCATAATTATTACCAAAATGTCATCCTAAAAAAGTGTTATGGGGTCCATGCATGCATTGCCATGCATGCCACCCATCTGCCCCATGTCATTCAACTTTTTTAAAGGGTTAATTTCGTAAATATGCGTAATGACATCGAAATTCTTTTTTTTTTTTTTTCCTTAAAATTTGCATTTTGAAAAATAATTTCTATTATTATTTTTAGTTTAAAAAATGGTATATATTTAATTTATTATAAGAGCTTATGTACGGTGTACTTTAATCATAATATATTAACATCTTTAAAATTTGTAGAATTTATACTTGTATTATAACTATCATTAAATTAAATACATGCGAGTTAGGAAAATTATAACATAAAGCAATATGCTTCATATAGTAGCTTTATTAAATGCAAATGACAATATATAATGAAAAGTATGATATAAGTGTGACAATTTATGATTTAAATATTTCCATTCTTGAAAAGGTAGGCAGAGCAAATTATTTAATGAAAATAATAAGCTTGATGACAAATGTAACAATGTAGTATTTAATATTGTCATAAGAGTGAGAATCTTGCCATTTATTTTGGAAAATAGCATGAGAATCAATGTTTTATTTTTTGGTGCTTTATAGGTTGAACTGTCAGTTTTTATATTAATTAAAAATTATATTTTTCAATCAAATAGATATTAAAATACATCTTAATATGCAATGGGTCGTATTTTAATGAACAAGGTTATCTTATATGAACTTTATAAATAAACAAAATAACAGATTTTTTCCTAATAAAATTAATCAATTTACGTGGATATAAAAATAAGTATTGAACAAAACAGAAGAAAGAAGAAGATACTAGCAGTTAGGCGCATATACTTTACTCTGCAGATACCGGAAAATTTGGGGAATGGAGAATCTTGGCTTTTCTCTGGACTTTATGCACAACTTTGCTACTGATAGAAGGTTTCTTGCATCTTTGTAGTCGAAACTGTTTCCGAGATCGGGGTCGATCATCTTGTTCATTGACATGGCAAAGTTCGTCCCTTCGATCCAGTTGATAAGGTCGGCGCTTGTTCCATCTGATGATTGTCCGGTAACGAGTTCCAGGATTAGAGCTCCAAGCTGGTAGATAAGGTTTCCACATTTCTGATCTTTAAAATCTGCAGTAATGGAAAGAGAAGGAACAGTTATAATCTGGAGAGTGATGATGCCAATCTTGAGCAGTTCTTGTATTGGCTAAACTAACCATCTGAATTTGATGCATCCGGACAGTCACTAATGTTTGCGGGGGTGCAGTGAAAGCCAATATCAGATATCTGAGCAAGTAAAAGGAAGAAAAACATTTTATGCTTCAAGTTCTGCTTCGGTTTTACTGAAAATCGAGCGAAGGAAACTCGAAAAGATAATTTTGGTACCTTTGCAGTGAAATTTTCGTCTAAAATGATAGTGCTTGAACTGATGGATACGTGACACATTGGGGGATTGGTGAAAAGAAGCAAGTATTCCTGCATCAAAGATAATTTAACTGTCTTTTTGTAAATGTTTTGAGTGAGCGTATACAAGAGGTTCTGAGGAGCTTGTGATATATCAAGTGACAATGTTGTTAAAGTTAGAGAACTCACCAGTGCAGCAGCTACACCTGCGGCTATTTGTAGCCTCAGCCTCCAACTCAAGGGAGTCCTGAGAGGATCTGTCACAGAAGACCATCGTGATTCAATCACATAAGACAAACGTGCACAAAGTATGCATTCAATCAACTCAGTTCTCGATGATACCATTAAGATGATCCCTCAAGCTTCCATGTCCAATCTCGTCAAACACGAGCAATCTGCATAGAATCAAAAGGGAAAAATGGAAATTTTGAAATGTCAAACGACAGGTATGAATTGTATTATATAATAGACGCACATGATAACTGAGACAGAACAAGTCCATATAAAAAATGCTTAAAGATTGCTTCCTGTATGTTGTAATGTTTTGATTAGACTAACTTTATTTGAGCCTTTGACAAATTCTTAAGTGGGGTTACTCTTCTTCTTCTTGATGATCGGACTTTGCACTTGTTCTACTCCGTACAACCTATCTTATGGCTCGAATTCTTTCACTTGATCAAAATATCCCAACATTTATTCAAATAATCCAACCTTCAGAATGATAGATTTATGTCATCGAGGCTTATTCTACTACATTGCATCCGGGTATGCATAAAGTAATAATGTCAGGTACGGGTAAACAATCATGTAACAAAGTGTCAAGATTATTGGCATCTGACACACTTTAAGCTGCATTGGGAATAGCAATACTATAATCGACACTTCTGCTCAAACTCTACAGACTTCTAGGGAAATGCAAGGTGACAGTCCATATACTCGGATGGTTGCATGGGCATTGGAGCCCCGATGTGACTAGCCAAAGTCAGTGTAAAGGTAGCCATATATATGAACAATGCGATGCTAAAGAGAGCACTATCCACTACTGCACGCTGCATTTGTTTTATTCAGTGTTATGTTCCTCAAACCATCCATGTCAGGGACAAGTCTCTGACAAACACAGTTGAAGCCAAGACTGTCCTCATTCAATTGAGGCTGTCAAGGCAACATCACCATATAATGCAAGAGGGGGGCGAGTGGAGGTTTCTCTAAATGGCCTAATGTGCATTATTTTTATATTACAGGATTCAAAACACAAATGTTTCTTCCAAAACTAGTTTAATAATACCAGTAACTTCTACAATTATGGGTAAAATTACGATTATATCAAGAGTCATCAAACCTTTTATGCCCTGTGGAGAAGCCTCTCAATGTAAGAAGATGGCGGTGGTGCAAGCGTCCAAGGAGCTGCACTTCTGTGATGAAGCCATTGTCACTCAAAGATCTCAATTCTTTTACCAATGCTACTCTGCCATCTTGAAATTTAGCATTATAAGCAGAACTCCGAGAATTGCTGTAGACAACTCTGTTGAACCCACTGGTTGCCCTCTTTATTTCCTTGTACCGAAAACGCTTCACATTTAATACTGGCACTGAAATGGAAAGCCAAAGAGAGTTATATTTAGGTACTTGTTTTCACATAGAAAAATAAGAGATCTTCACAGCAGAAAAACAGATGATAAAGATATGATGATGATCTAAAGCAGATGGATTTTAGAGAGCCGAAAAATGCAGAAAGGGACAAACATATCATCACAAAAAACATAAAGAAAAACGCCTATTGTATAATGCTTCTATGTGTATGATTGGATATGTAATATGACTCGAATCAACTAAGAGCAGCTCGTCAACGCGTTTAGCCAACTCCAATTGGACTAACATCAGAAAATGAGGCAAGGAAAATACCGTGCACAATTACTCGAGATTTAAAAACATTTGAACGATGAATTCCTCAAGTGAAATGCGTTCTCCGATAATTCATACGATTATTGTTGCATAAATTTTAGGCTAAGCAAAAATCCTTTAGTAATTTCGCTCAGAAAAATATCATAAGAAAATGCAGTCAACGTTCAGTACCACATCACGTCAAATTTCCAAATTACATTACAGTACAGAACCAAGCTACAAGACAGGCCTCGTAATTCAACCACAAACATCAAAGTTTGAAAGCTTCACAGAATACAATCGATCAAATATAAAATTCGCTTACAAATCACCAACTCGTTAAAAATCGAAGATAACAAACACAGAAAAAGCAGGAATCGAAGCGGAAAAGTGAGGTACCAGAACGAGATCGATGAAGCCAAGCGAGGAGGCGATGCCTGAACCTGAGAATTGAGCGATCCATAGCAAGCAAAATTGACGATCCTGGTGCATAAAACTCAATGATGAGACTTCTCCAGCATAATGAAGATTGCTACCTTCCATTTTGTCGGGTGCTTCTCTTATATACGTCTGCCCAAATTGCTCGCTTTATCGCCTGACCTGGGAATTAACAGAAAAGGGAAGATAGAGAAATAGAAAAACCTCTCTGTGTTGTAAGTTGAATTTACAGCTCGTTTGTTCGCTAAAGTTTACAGAAACTGTATTTTTTCGTTATTTCAATTATTTATTTAAATTAAATATGGAATAAATGTTTCTCTTGTATTTTATTTTAAAAAAAAAAAAAAAACCTAACAAAAATTATTCTCAATAATTCGTCGTAAAATTTATTGTAATTTACGAGGTTTATTGAGTACGATAGACAAACAAGGTTGGATTGTTACTCGCTCAACTATTTCTCAAATGGATATCGACTAACTGCGTTGAGACTCGAGCCATACGAGAATGACTCGAGTCGATAACAACCCTTCTGCTCAATCCCACACGAGGGTCAACCTATGATCGAGAAGATCATTACACTTAAGTCTTTACCATGGTCCATCAAGATCCATTTAAGAAATAGGGCTGACCCGATCAAAGAGTTCCAACTTGTTAGGGTTGACCTCAAAAGCAATATGATCAATCATACTGGAGGCAACCAATGGTCGAGAAGACATTGATNTATGATCAATCATACTGGAGGCAACCAATGGTCGAGAAGACATTGATTCGAGCCTCGACCACGATCAATCAAGATCCATTTCAGAAATAGGGCTAACCCGATCAAAGAGTTCTAACTTGTTAGGGTTGACCCCAAAAGCAATATGACCGATCATACTGGAGGCAACCAATGGTCGAGAAGACATTGACTCGAGCCTCGACCACGATCAATCAAGATCCATTTAAGAAATAGGGCTAACCCGATCAAAGAGTTCTAACTTGTTAGGGTTGACCCCAAAAGCAATATGACCGATCATACTGGAGGCAACCAATGGTCGAGAAGACATTGACTCGAGCCTCGACCACGATCAATCAAGATCCATTTAAGAAATAGGGCTAACCCGATCAAAGAGTTCTAACTTGTTAGGGTTGACCCCAAAAGCAATATGACCGATCATACTGGAGGCAACCAATGGTCGAGAAGACATTGACTCGAGCCTCGACCACGATCAATCAAGATCCATTTAAGAAATAGGGCTAACCCGATCAAAGAGTTCTAACTTGTTAGGGTTGACCCCAAAAGCAATATGACCGATCATACTGGAGGCAACCAATGGTCGAGAAGACATTGACTCGAGCCTCGACCACGATCAATCAAGATCCATTTGAGAAACAATTCAAACGAGTAACGGCTAAAACTCGTTGGGGTCAACTCATGTGAGTTTCACTAAATGCAGTATAATTGGTCCAACAGGGTTAGAGTCGATGATCGAGAAGACAATGACTTGAGTCTCAAGCATAATCAATTTGAGAAATAGTTTGATTAGAATAACGACCCAACTTTATGGAAGATGACCTCATGATGACATCATGACGAAGATCCTTATAATGATATTGAAATGAAATTTATCTGTAATGACATAATCAATCGCGACCGAGAGAAAAAATAAAATGAAAAAAAGGAAAAAAATAGAAATTAAAAAAGTAATTATTTTTTAATTAATCAACTAAGACCATAAATTTGTTAAAATTATATTTATTTTTTTTAAAATTAGTGACTAAATT
The DNA here is from genome assembly GCF_002806865.2 of Cucurbita pepo subsp. pepo. Classification (NCBI taxonomy): domain Eukaryota; kingdom Viridiplantae; phylum Streptophyta; class Magnoliopsida; order Cucurbitales; family Cucurbitaceae; genus Cucurbita; species Cucurbita pepo. The sequence continues at coordinate 2,615,266 of NC_036642.1, forward strand.
ATAAAATTAGAGAGTAAATAAACATTACAGGCGGGATCTCCAACAAATCAAGGGCTGCGAGGGTTTTGTATTAGCGGGTCATTATACGGGCGCGCTCCGGATCTGACACGACCCGAATTGGATTGTTCTCATCTGCCACCTCCACTTCGCTGAGACGCTGCGAACTCCGATTTCAGCATTGAGAAGATAGGCTGACTATTGTAGAAAAGATCATATTAGGTACAACGACGTTCTGTTCTTGAAATTTTTATGCGTTCGATCGAAATTCTGCTATGTCTGCAATAATTGCTACTATATCGTATCATTCTACATGCGTCGCCTTCGGTCTTGAGTAATGATTAGGGTTCATAATTGCGCATCTGCTGCTTCTTGGTCCATGAATTCGTGTTTCTTGTAGTTGTTTTTATCTGTCGAGGTATTGAAAATGGTGTTATTGCAAGTGTTCGTGTGTATATTCATCGGAAAGTGAGCTAGCTTTGAAGTATTTGAATACGACGTCATGGCCACTTCAGTTTCAAAAATATCTTAAATATTGGGCTGTTAGTTACTTTGATTCGGTTTAAATGATTTGAGTTTGAGGATTATGTTCCCGAAGTATTTAGGTTGCGTGGGAGCTTGGAAAGGAATAACGTTTTATCCTAATGTCGGGGAGCTAATTCATTGGAGAGTGCTTGAAGACACAGAATGACCTAAATATGTGTTTATGCCTGTTCACTGTCTGGAACTCTGTATTTTCACATATAGTCAGCTAGAATTAGTCATTTTGCTATCAAATTATGGAGGAAAAAAAGGCGTTTTTCTTGATATTTTACAGAACTTACTCAAACCTTTCTACTTTCTTCATTTTGATCACCCCCACGATACATTCGGTTGTTATAATTCATTCAGCTCCAGCATTTTTGTTTGTTCGTTTGAGGTAGGGGTCGGTTTGGAATTGGGGATAGTTGGTTTCAAATTTTTATTGATCGATTGATAGATCTCCTTGAAAATGTGACTTGAACTGAATTTTTTGTTGTTTTACAGGTGTTCTTAACAATGAGGCAGCAGGGGCAATATTCTGATTCAGGACTAAACTCATATTCTGGTTCTCAAATGCATCACGTTCCTAGTCAAAGGGTGGAACAAAGCCACCCTGATCCTTTTGAAGGACGGTTGGAAGCCTTCACTCCCGAAAGAGAGAATTCATTTGTAGCTTCAAAAAATGAGGATCAATGGAGATGGGAAAGAGATGAGTCGAAGATGCCAAACTCTATGGCCTCTCACATGTTCAATGAAGGCAAGCATTAATAGTGTGTGTATTGTTACTCCTGTCACTAATAGTTTGCTTGCACTTGTTTTCTTCAGAAATCGTTTTTTGCACTTATACATTACAATATCCTTCTTCAAGAGAATGGAAAACAAACAATCCTACGTGCTTGTTTATTGAAATCAATTTCAACATTCTTTGATTCCCACCTGTGCTTGCTATTCTATGTTGAGTTTTTTCCTTGGGAAAATGAAAAGTGAAGTTAACAACATGACTAACTACCTTATAGCTTATATACTTATAAAGTTTACTTTTAAATGATATAATTCGTGGATATAAGATGAATTATCAGATTGTTATTGAATAAGAAATGTAACCTCTAATGTTTTTAGATTCATCATTCTCTTCTCAAAAACTATCAAGAATTGTTTTTCATTTTCAAACCCGTGCATTGAATGCTTTTAATGTTTGTCAGCTATACTTGGAGAGCATATGAATTTGATCTGTTGTTTCATTTCCTCCCCTTTTTCCAATGTTAGCTTGAAAGGAAAATCTTAGACTCCAAGTATTGTGGGGCTTATCCAAAAAATACATTTATAGCCAATGTCAGATGATAGTATGTAGATAATTCAATTAGCTAGGGTTCCATACATGTGTAACAGTAATAAAATGATTCATTGATGCCAAATCAATGTACCTACCTTTCATAATGGTTGAATGGTGTGATATTCCTCATAGTATCAGGCTGTTAACTGTTTATTGGTAGAGCTGATTTTTGGTCATTGTTTATCCTAAATTCTTTACTACCTTACCCCCACTCAGATATTTTCGTTTTCATTGCTAAATTCGTCATTATATCATTTAGATGGTTGTATCAATTCTCCATGGCATGGGAAGGATTTTGCCTTTTCTTGTCAAACAAAGTTTTTGGAATTCCTGTAGTGAGAAATATGTTTGTTTAACATAGGTCAAGGGGGTGATGCCACAAGATCATACTTTCAAGGACAGAGACCTAATTCAAAATTGGTTCTTGAGAAAGGAAGCAATAGCGACCCCAGATCTCAATCCCATGGAAAAAACATGGAAAATAGGTTTGGGGATGGTCTGCTGCCACAGAATTTTGACGGTCTTGAGCAGAAATTTATCGATGACATAATCAAATTGGCCAAGGAACAAAATGATGCAGAGGATGAGGAAAATGCTCGACATAGAGAGGTATATTTGTATATTCCCATTTCACTTTCGTTATTATGAGCTGCATTCTTGTTTTTTCTTATCGTCTTTATCTAACATACTTCATTTTGATGCACATCTTCAGAGAATTATGGCAATCAATGCTCAGTATGAGGAACAATTGGCAGCACTTCGAGCTCGGCATGCTGGTCGTCGGGACGAGTTGCTTCAAAGGGAATCAAGTGCACGACAACATCAGTACCAGAAAGGAATAATGGATCATTACATGAATGGGGGCATTGGCCCCGGTGATCCTCGTGGCAATAGTGGAGTTACAAACTTACCTGCGGCTGGACAAGCACATCAAAATTATGAATCTGAACATTTCGATTCCTTCAGAGAACGAGCTCGGTTTCTTGGGAATTCTGGATGGGATCCTAATTTGGATGCTAGAGGGGCATATCCCGGGGGACGAGTTTATGACACTGGCTCACGGTACTACTAAACAACGTTGCATACATAAGATATGCTTGCTGCTTTATTATCCTCCGTGTGGAATAGGCTCCATAACTAGTGATAGTGCTGTAAGTTCACTATAGTTCTGCATTTTTACATTTGTCCGATTAGGCTTCCTTATCTAACATATTAGTTCTGTATTTTTATCCTAAAGTTCTGCATTTTTATGTTGCATGTTTTTTCTCTCTATAAAAGCTCATGATCTATGACATCTCTGGATCTCCATTTTTGTCGACTGGAACAAATCCATATTCAAATTGTAGCTTCCTCGAGCTTTTAAGTTGGAAATAGTAGCTTCCCTAGATCTGATTGATGAGCTTTTATTGGGATTACGTTGCCGCTTTATATAAAAGTTTGCTTTCTTATATATATATATATATATATATATACACATATTATTTTATGTGAATGTGCATGGTTTCCTTTCCTCTCCTCACCTGGTATATTCTCTATTCATTTGCTAACACGAAGCTTGGACTGTTCAGTTGTTGGTTAGAAAGTTTGTCTCTCTTATGTGAATGTGCATGAGTTCCTCTCCTCACCTGGTATATTCTCTATTCATTTGCGAACATGAAGCTTGGACAGTTGTTAGTTAAAATGTTTGTCTCTCTTATGTGAATGTGCATGAGTCCCTCTCCTCACCTGGTATATTCTCTATTCATTTGCGAACACGAAGCTTGGACTGTTCAGTTGTTATTTAGAAAGTTTCTCTCTTATGTGAATGTGCATGAGTTCCTCTCCTCACCTGATATATTCTCTATTCATTTGCGAACACGAAGCTTGGACTCTTAATACAATTGTTAGTTAGAAAGTCTGTCTCTCTTACGTGAATGTGCGTGGTTTCCTCTCCTCATCTGGTATATTCTCTATTCATTTACGAACACGAAGCTTGAACTCTTAGTTCTATTGTCAGCCAGAAAGTTGGTCTCTTTTGATTGGTGCACATCAAGAACATAAATTTTAATACATTGTTCATTCAAATTCTAGTTTACGTGAAATTCATAGTACTTTATATTTTTTTCCGTGTCAATTTCCAATTCATGGTCATTGAGATTCATGGATAATTTGGATGTTTATATTGATTTGAACTCTCCTTTTTCCCCATTTCAAACAAATCTCACTAATTTTCAGTTTTTATATAATTTCTATGTCAACTCGAGAGTACAATTTCCCCTATGTCCAGACCTATTAGTATAATATAAAGTTGCATTCTAATCCTCGTTAAAGACTATTTTCAACGTCTTTAAGTGATAAAAATTTACCTAGCAACGACACGTTTGAAATGACTAATTAAAAAGTTATTCCAAACACGACCAAAATTGGGAAGAACTACTAAGATTTGGGTTTTGTTTTCAATGTATAATAGGTTGGTTTTGGTTGTGAACATTCTTTGGTGGTTAGGGTTAGGGTTACTTTAGGTTAGGTTCCAATGGGAGCATCACGTGGCGCGTGGGTGCATTTCCGTTACATCCAGATCTTGACCAACCATACGGTGCTCGCCCTTTTCTGTCCCTCTTCTTTTCCGTTATTATTGGGTCCCCCTCTCAAATTTCCTGCACATTATTTACCTTCATACAGATTTTACACCTTAAAAATAAATAAATAAATAAATAAATAAATTATATCTTATTTATTGATTGAGTTATATCTAATTTAATAAATTTTATTACGTCATAATATTAGATTTAATACATATATAGTTGAATTTTAAATTTCTCATTTTTGGAATTTATTTTCTTAATGGTAAAAAAATTAATTTAAGTTCAAATTAGAAAGATTTTATTTATTTTAATATTGTAATGAAAGATTTTATATATAAAAAAATAAAAATAAAAATATAAAGCTCATAATTTGGCACCACAAGTTTGGAATTTGCATTTCTGGGAGGAGAAATATATATAAAAAAAATTTAAGTTTTTCCTTCACCAATCCTCTTCACACAAAAGCTCTCCACTTGTTTCTCTGCAAATCCGCCATTTTCTCTCGTTCTGTCTGTGTGCGTCTCTCTCTTTCTCTCTCTGTCTGCAATGATCTACGTTTCCTCAAGTAATTTCTGAGCTCTTCTTCTCTTCACCGTTTTGCTATCTCTTCTATGGGCGGCCTATCCGAAGATCTATCTTCAACCACCTTGCATCTCGATTCGGATAACAATCAGCGAGTTTACTTTGTTCCATACAGGTAGATTCATTGTTGGATACTTAGATTTCGTGTCTTTTGGTATGACATTTACGAATCTGAATTAGAGATTTTATTGGAAACTTGAATTGCGGAAACTGGATTGTCTAATCTATATGTTTAGTTGTGAAATTTTGTGAGGGAAGATTGAAAATGGAAACCAAAATGTGTCTTGTGATGGTGATAATAGTTGGATACTCAGTAGTGCGTTTTGACCTTTTATGTTATGCTTAGAAAGCTTAGATGAAGCAGCTTTTTTCCACTTTTGAGCTGTTGTTAGGGTGCCTTGCAGTGGAGAGATCATAACAAAAATGCGAAGGCAGTGTGTGTTTAAGAGAATTTTATGATTTGAATTTCAGGTGGTGGAAGGACGCGCACGATTCTTTAACAGGAGATGCCGATGGGGAGAGAGGACTTCCCTTCCTGGCATCGCCAGGTTCGTCGTATGCCGGACCAATGAAGATCATCAACAATATTTTCAACTCGGATCTCGTTTTTAATCTGAAAAGAGAAGAGGATTCTTCGCAGAATAGTGAAAATGGTGAAGTGGGCATTTCAGGGAGGGACTATGCCTTGGTCTCCGGAGAAATGTGGGTGCAGGCACTTAAATGGTTAGTGCTATGCCTCGGCTTATTTCATCAACATATATGATATATATTAAACTATTGGATTATTTCTGATTTTGTTTATTAACTGACCGAAGACTGATGGCGCCGGGGTATTGACAGGGAAGTTGCGTTGATTACATTGCATATCTTGAGAAGGGAATAGTCGATTTCTTATGTTCAATCATCACAATTCATGATTCCACATTACTTCTTGAAGAGAAAAAAATTTATATCATTGCAAATGTAATATGCTATCGTCTCTTCAAACTGGATTTCTGCTGCATGTCTATGTCAATCGTATGCTATGAAATAATTCCAATGTAATCCCTCCAATGAATCCCTCCTAGTTCATCATTCCACCAATATTTTAGAGGTACTTAACTTGTATGCCACGAGGTGATTTTACCATATTTAAGACTGCAATTTTAAATTTCAGGGCCATGGTCTATAGGTATCACAAAAATGGGCCATGGTTTTTAGGTGCCTGTGATCTATTAGCCCCATGATCCCCATATAACTAGATTATCTGCAGCTGTTCCTGTTTACCATTTTTACTAAATCTGCTCGGAGAGTTTCTGAATCAGAAAAGGAAATAGCTCGAACCACTGACATGATAATATTCACATTAATTTTTTTTTTTTTTTGGACTTCATGCCTCCCACTTTAGTTTAGAAATGATATAAATTAATTTGCACACTTCACTTGAACTTTTTATAATGTTACAACTTATAAGTTAATTCAATAAAGTACAAAATATCACCGTTCGGAACTGAGTTTTGTATTGAGCTCCTACACTTCTAGTAATTTCATTCATCAACACAATTGTTTCCTATAAAAAAAATGAAGCTTTCATCAGCACTTTAGGTACCTGTCTTTGCCTAATATATTGAACTATAAACACTTCAGATTCCTGTGAACTTTCTGTCTACGTGGCTTTTCCTTCTCTTTCTTTTCTTTCCCTAACATAATTTTCCTTACTTACGTATAATAGTTAGTTAATCAATTATAGGAGTATCCTGTTAGTCGATCATGTTATTAAAAAATGCATGTGCTCTTCCTTGCAACCATAAATCTTATTAAGGCTGAGTTTCATCATATAAGGTCATTTATGTTCCTTACGGTTTCTGTTGTAGGCATATTGACTCCAAGTCTTCAACGAGGAATGGTGGTAGCTTTTCCGTTGCAGAAGATAATATAGCAGATGTTTATCCTTTGCAACTAAGGCTTTCTATCCAACGCGAGGCAAATTTATTGGGAGTGAGAATAAGTAAAAAGGTCACTCCATTACCATGTCAAAGTTTATTAATCTTAGATTCTATGACTTGAATGGTATTTTGCAGACCGTTTAGCGTTGACAACTATTTGTTGAATTAGTAGTCAAAAAACAAACTCTAATCTCAATATTTTAAGGTCTTTAATTTAAATCTTAGCGGCGACCTGCCTATTACTATGAGTTCATTCACTCATAAACATTATCGAGCCAAAAGTAGAGTAGTCCCATGAGAATTCTTGGTGCATGTAAACCAGTTTGGATTCTTGGTCATGCTTGGACCATTTAAACTTATTTAAATGCATAGTTTGTTACAAGTAGCACCATAGCAGGTGGACTTTGGAGGGGGGAGTGAGTCTGACTGGTAACCTCTGTTCGAAATTCTCTGCTTCCATGTACAAAGTGGAGCAACTTGGGCTTGAAACTACGGCTAGAATTCTGATAGGAACTAGAAATTGAAATGTAAATTTGCAGAAAATAGTAGTGATGTTATGAAAGAAATTACTAGTTTCCCCAGCACTTCGAGAGGCATGGATTTAGCCACAACCTATTTCTAAAATCTGCGTGCTTAAACCTTCTTACTCTATTTATAATAGTGAACGCAGACAAATTTTTATGTAATTTCAAATATGCCGCCACTAGTGTTTCCACTATTTTCGAACTAATGTTCTAACTCGTTCTTTGCTGTTTCCCAACGGAGTTAATAACCCTGACATTATGTCCAAATTAGGAATTTTTACCTTCTTGGGACATCACATATTCCAGTAGTGAGCCCGTGATAACTCTTTGCTTCCTAATCTGATGAAGCAATTAACTCAGAGGACAAGAACTTAATGAATGTACTCAAAGAAGTACCTAGCCTCCACACTCTCTCGTTTTCCCTCCTACATGGTTGTATTCTAGTTAGCACATTGATTTGCTTCCTAACATCTGTCTCTACCTCTAATAAGTTTCTTCTGGCAGGCCCTCCTTCAACCTCTATCCTTCTAGTCATTTTAGATATTTACATTTTTAAGCTAGGACACTATGAATGAATCTTGGAAATTTTAGCATAATGGTTGATCTACCACCAAAATATAATTCTGAAAGATGTTCTTCATTCTTAGCTTAATTGTTAAGAATTTTATGTTGAGGGAAGTGGCATTTTCATTTCACTATATTCCGCCAAGAGCCTTGCACACGGTTCTCTTTCCTTTATTTATTTATTCATATAGCGAGCCATCTATGCATTTCCCTCATGTGGCTACGACCATTTTATCCCATAGTTTGTATTTCTCTTTAGGAAGTCTTGATAGCCATTTGATGAAAGGGCATTGTTTCTCTTCCTTAGGTTGATGATTCTCAAACCTCAGTCCTCCAAATGCCTCGTAAGCCGTAAATATTTCAGCTAACTAAAAAAAAAAAGAAAAAAGACTTGGACTCCCCAGTTCCCTATCCATAGAAACTTATTGTTTCTCTCTCAAAAGTCAGGGCCAGCTTCCTCAGTAGTAGACAGAGAAATGCTGTAAATTGGTAGATACACTAATTTTAATCTCTCCGCAAGCACCTTTGCTAGCATCTTATAAATTGGAGATGTCAAACTAAACAGTCTATTTACTTTTATTTACTTATGATTTTATTATGGCTTCACTAGTGATCAGATTCAAATCTTTTCATTTCAGTCTTATGTTCTTAAAAAAAGTTAATTTCACCTAGCGTATTATTGCCAAATCTTAATATTTTTTTTTTGTATATTGGCAGGATAATGTAGTCGAGTTATTTAGAAGAGCATGCAAAATTTTCAATATTGAGTCGGAGTTGGTATTGATCTTTCCTCTTTTAGCATCACTTTCTTTCTTTAGCACAAAAAAAGCAATATTTACGATCAAGATATCTTATGATATGGTGCATGCAGTTGCGAATCTGGGACTTTTCTGGCCAAACAATTTCCTTTTTTAGTAACAGTAATATGCAACGACAGTCAGATCAAGAGGTTAGTCATTATTCGTTTGTCCTCTGTCTGTTTGGCTAAGAACTCCAAGTATGTTTGCATTGTTATAATATTTTTAATACAAGAGTACAATACAATATAATATCTACTTCATTTTTTATAATGATTTATGAGATGGTTAACATTATTATTCTTCTTATTGCTGTATTTATTTCATAATCATGTCTACATGAGCGTGAACTTCCTTGCGCACAGAGTAACAAGGTGATTGGAAAGAAAATAATTAAAAATGGCATCAAATATAGAGAATGGTTTTCTAGGAGACGAGAGTTATTGATTTTTGTACATTTAACCCATTGGGTTTCATGGTTAGGGTACGACAAAAGAAATTTAAAAGAAAACAATTTAAAATTTTCATATTATTATGATGCGATGCAGGCAACTTTTTACTGTCTTTTACCAGGAGCATTCGTTCTCTATAGTGAGCAAATGATTACATGTAACTAATCTAGCATTGGTATTCTTTAGACGTGACTAGGAGCAGCCTTTTTATTGTTTAAATGAATTAAATTAGAGAATGATGATTATTCAAATTTGATTTTTTTTCCTTTCCTCCATCCAGTCCCTAATAATATGTAGCGAAATTTTGATAAGCCTGCCTTGTGACCATAAGGCAGTAATCGACTTGATGATAATAAAAATGTTTTTTTTTTCTTGAAATGCTGTTTCCTGTATTTTCTTTTTGGCGCAGGTACTACTTGAATTACAAGTTTATGGGTTGTCAGATTTCATAAAGTGCAAAGAGGGGAAAAAGGATGAATTGGCAAATTCTATCCTCGGAAATTCATCTGGTACTTCACCTGCAATGAATGGTGCTTCTGGAACTGGGAGTTCTGGCTGCTTCTTTGTAAATTCTTCAGTTTTTTCTGGAAGCTCTCGTGAAGCTGGTTCTTTAGGATTGACAGGCTTGCAAAATCTTGGGAACACCTGCTTCATGAACAGTGCTCTGCAGTGTTTAGTGCACACTCCGAAACTTGTTGACTACTTTCTTGGTGACTATGATAAAGAAATAAATTATGACAACCCATTGGGCATGAATGTATGCTTTCTATGATTTTAATTCTTCATGGATCCTTTTGTCTCAGTGAATCCCTTTCTTTTTAATAATTTTATTCACATGATCATTTCTTCGGCCTATGCTAGCGAACAGTAGATAAATAGACTGCTAGCGGAAGTTACTAAGTATAACAACTAACTGAATTAAGTTTAGGGCAACCGATTCATAACAGATAGCAATAATCAAAATTACATCTACCTAACTATTTGAGTTGTTCATTATCATTTCATTAGTTTGAAACAAATGTTCTTCTAAGAAACTTCTCAGTTTAAAAGAACTGTCTGTAACGATCGGTAACTTCTCAGGGGGAGATTGCTTTGGCATTTGGAGATCTGTTGAGGAAACTCTGGGCACCTGGCGCAAGTCCTGTGGCACCAAGAACGTTCAAGTCTAAGCTTGCTAGATTTGCTCCTCAATTCAGTGGCTTTAATCAACATGATTCTCAAGTCAGTGAAGTTTCTTGCTATCAGAAGTAGGGTTTTAGATTTCCTATGTTTAGGCGACGGGGTTCTGGGTACAGGATTGCGTCCATTGTTTTGTAGTTTGATTTAATTTAATTTTTATAGGAGCTCCTTGCTTTTTTGTTGGATGGGCTCCACGAAGATCTTAACCGTGTGAAGAAGAAGCCTTATGTAGAAGCCAAGGATGGAGATGGACGACCCGATAATGACATAGCAGATGAATACTGGCAAAACCATTTGGCTCGCAGTGACTCCATCATTGTTGATGTGTGCCAAGTATGTACCTTCTCTTCATTTTCCTTGTTTAACCTACATGACTTTCCTTTGAGCTTTGACGTATGGAAATAGCATTTGCTTTTTGTGACCTGCATGTTAATGAATCACTTCTGTTCTTGGCTAAATCAAATCTACTTTTTCATGGTATTAGTACCTTCATTGAGTTATAAGGCTTGTTTATGAATTTTACCCTTTTCTCTATTTGCATGCCTAAGTTTTTTTCAATTTAATTTGTCTCCTCAAGGCTTCCGTTATTTGGTTTCATCCTTGCAGGGTCAATATAAGTCAACATTAGTTTGTCCCGTTTGCAAAAAGGTCTCTACTACCTTTGATCCATTCATGTATTTATCGCTACCTCTACCTTCAACAACAATGCGAACAATGACTTTAACCGTTGTCAACACTGATGGAAGTACTCCGACTCCATATACCATTACAGTTCCCAAGTCTGGAAAATGGGAAGACCTCATAAAAGCCCTTAGTATTAAATGCTCTCTAAGAGAAGATGAGACTTTATTAGTTGCTGAGGTATATCATTGCGATTGCAATACTTTTCAATTGGCTGCATGATGGATTAATTTCTTCATCATAGGGCATTATTTTATTCCCAATTGTCTCTGATCTCATGAATTCGTATGCAGGTATACAACTACCGCATCATTCGGTATCTTGAGGAGCCAGCTGATTCTTTATCCTTGATAAGAGATGGTGACAGATTGGTTGCTTATCGCCTGGCAAAAGATGATGAACAAGTACCCTTGGTTGTGTTCATGCATCAAAGGATCGAGGAGTAAGTGCATTATATTTCTAAACTGATGGATCTTGTTTTCCCGTAACTTCATATTTATTATTTAAAATTTATATGCATTTTGTTCATTGTAAACTAATTTTTGCCTCCAAGGGAAGGTATCTTTTTCACTTAATGTGGAAGGGGAGATGGGGGAAACCGAGAGTGCATTACACTGATTGCAATAATTTTGGAGTTCGAAATTACATCTATATTGGATCATTTAATATCTAGAAGAATGTTGTTATTTCCCATCTAGATGTAGAAGTTCTAACAATGATTTTCTAAGAATTCATTTATTGATCGGTGAAAATAAAATTTATTCTTAGTGATGAGTTTTTTTTTTCTCTCTCTTGTTTCTGCCTTTTCTTTCCTTGAACCACGATGCATATTGTTTTATTTTGTTACCTCTACTTTTTTACTCGTTGATGTCAACTCTTATTTGACCATTGTTATTTTCAACATTTTGTCACTGTCCGTGGTTGGTGGAATTCTAGATGCATAGGTGATAGTAGGAATAGAAGTATGATCGACAGACTTACTTACATCCTAGTCATTATGCACATTAGCAAGCTTAATATCAGGTCATTTACTTACCACATAAGGATAGCTGATTGACAATGCTACAAGTCGAACATGCCTTGAAAGCAGGGAAACGGAAAATAGATGCAGACGCTAAAATTTCCTATCAGATAAAAAATTCCAATTGTCCTTACCATGAAGAATCGAATTTTGGGGAAATATTACAGCCTAATAAGATCACCTACCAAGTCAAGGATTATCTCTGAGTTTTAAAATTTGACACAGCAATGTATTTACTAGATATGCCCGGTCAAATAAGAGCTTCTATTGTTCTACTGTAACTTAACTCTTGGATACAATTACCTTGACCGATTAAGTTGATTCAATTTCCCCCTTCAATGTAGACTGGAAATTAAACAATAATTATAATAATAATAAAATCTTCTGGGATGTACATATATGGTTTGTCTCCTATAAATGTATGTAATTGCACTTGGATTTACTGGAAAGTAGATGAGAAACTAGTTTTTCGATTGCTCATAACAATTTTGTTAGTAAACAATTAATAGACCGGTGGCAGCTGGCGTAGATGAATGCTAGTAACATATTGCATTTTTTGCCACACTTACATGGAATCTAATTTTTCTTGTTTGGTCAGGCAGTACATCAATGGGAAACATTCTACAATTCCTAAGGCATTTGGATTTCCTCTGTTGGCTAAGCTGCCTAGTGCCTTTAATGGATCTGATATCCAAGACATATACAAAAAATTGCTTAGTCCCTTTCAGGTTTCTACTCAATATGCTTTGGAAGAAAACCATACTTCCGACATTGATACAATTGATAAAACCAGGGAGGAGGAGAATGGAACTAATTCCCCATCAGCTTGTGTAATTGATCCCTTAAGAAGTGAAGATGGAGTTAGTTCACCGTCAGATGCTGATTTCCAATTTTACACCACAGATGAGAAGGGAACCATTAAGGGCTCTGAAATTGAAGTTGGTGAATCTCTCGTGGGGTCAGAAAAGAGTAAGCGGCTATATGTGCTTGTTTCCTGGCCGGAAAAGCAGATTGAGCGTTATGACACTCGCCTTCTTACCTCTTTACCTGAGGTTTTCAAATCCAGCTTTTTCACAAAGAGACCTCAAGAATCTGTTTCTCTATATAAGTGCCTTGAAGGTTTCTTGCAAGAGGAGCCTCTTGGACCCGAAGACATGTGGTCAGTGCATTTGTATTTTTAGTGTTCTATTTATTAAAAAAGAAAAAAGAAAAATTGAATCTGCACAACGAACTTTATAGATCTGGTTTGCTTGTTTGGAATTCGGAAAATGAAGCATTCTGATATGAAAATCCTTTCGCTGCATAATTTAATTAGCCTCCTCGTAGTTGCATTTGCTAATTGCTGATTTCCTAATATCATGCCGTCATGAATTTATTCAGGTTTTGTCCTAGCTGCAAAAAGCACTGTCAAGCCAGTAAAAAGTTAGATCTTTGGAGATTACCAGAGATTTTGGTTATTCATTTGAAGAGGTTCTCTTATAGCCGTTTCCTGAAGAACAAGCTAGAGACATACGTTGACTTTCCTGTTGATGATCTGGATTTATCAATGTATGTTGCCTATAAGAATGACCAGACTTGTACTCGCTATGTGCTTTATGCAATCAGTAATCACTACGGGAGCATGGGAGGTGGCCATTACACAGCATTTGTCCATGTAAGTGATGTTACCTCGCCATTTCTTACTTCTCTGTAGGTTAATGGAAGCTATGAATAAACCTGCAATTTAGACTCTGTTTTTCAACCATTTAGTTTTTGGTTATTGAAAATTAAGTTTGTTTTCACCCAATTTCTCTACAATGAGTTTCATCTTTCTTGATGAAACATTTGAATTCTTAGTCAAATTCCAAAAAGGAAAAAAAAAAAACTGATTGTTTTCACCCATGCACCCTACCATGGCGAGTTACTGCTTGTTGTTGCCATTTCATCATCATGAACATGTCTTCATGGTGGCGAAGATGACTGCATTGCTTGTGAGAAGAAAATGATATCTATCTCGAAGTTAAAACCGACCCTTTTTCTCTTTTGACTACAACAGACTTTGATCTTTCCATTTTGGTTGAAGATTTCTGTCTAATTTCGGCCCGGACCCGTTTCCATCTTCTGATTTCAGTCCTGTTATCTCCTGCATCTATTTGCCATCATGTTGTCTTTTTATTGATTTAATTTTGTTTTAAATCTAAAACCACCTCAGTGGAGTACCATTATCAAACTACATTTCGAGGTTCATAATGCATCCTTATTATCAACTATCCCGATTATCACTTGTAGATTATAACCTTGAGTATTAATGTTATTTTATTTTTCATGCTTGAATTCTTCATGTACTCAGGTTTGTTCTGCAAGTGCTAATTATTCTCTCTTTTTTTCCCCCTTTCTCTTATCCAGCAAGGAGGCGACCAGTGGTATGACTTCGATGATAGCCATGTTAATCCCATTGGCCTGGATAAGATAAAATCTTCAGCTGCTTATGTTCTTTTCTACAGAAGAGTTGTTGCTTAGTAAACTGACAATTGGCTGAGGTTCCATTGAATTGAAGCAGATCATGATCATTTCTCCAAAAAGTTGATGCTAATTAGCTCTTACATGACGATCATCAGTCTTTCTCTGTCCTTATTAAACCATGCAAGTAGTTTTCAGCATGGATGAAAGATGAATGGAATTTCAAGCTTAAAGACGGCAAGGAAGAAGCCGATGCCACCGTGCTTATGCAAAGAAATCACAAAATGACAGGTCTTAGGGATACTAATTACATTCATTGGCGTTACCCCATCTTGAAAGAGGAGAGGCTTTTAGTATAATCTTCTGGTGAGTCTTAGACAATAGCATAGGGTTCAAGCCAAACTCTTTTGATGAGTTTTGGGGGGTTACCAAATAGGCTAGGATATTGAGTAATCTTTTTGATAGGAAATTCCTTAATACTTCATTGCGGTTATAAGGTTGATGTGTTGTTGATTCTTGTGTGAGAAAACAGTAGTAACTAATTCATAGATTTTGATCCATTTTTTTTAAAAAATCATTGTATTAAATTATAAACTGGGGCTGATAATTGGGTTCAAATGTGATTCTTGAAGTACGAAAATATGAATGAATGTCATGATATTGAAAAACAGGGTGCATACCACTTTTGACTCGGAAACTAATGATTTTCTGCTCCATTTGTCATCGTTTTTCTATCTCTCTCTCTCTACTGTTTTTTGTAGTCAGAAGAAGCATCACAGCTCTCTTCTGTTGTGGATTGATTCAGAAACAACTTGTGATGAGCAATGAGCATCGATTTTAGCATGTTCCTTATATGTTCCAGCAGGAAAAGGGATAGGGATTGGACAATCAAGAGTAGAACTGATATTCAAAGGCATCCAGGTATGTTCATGTTTGAAACTAAGCCTTGAGTTCCTACTATTTTGAAACTAAGCCTTAAATTTTTCGTGGACTATTTATGAAAATTTTATCGAGGATGTTTATGATTTAAATTTTTTTTTACCATATGAACGTTGTGAAACCTGATTCGGAAATATTTTGAATTTTTTTAAGTTGCGTTTAAGAATTGTATTTTTTGAGTTTATTGGAGTTGGGTGTTTTAGTGCATCAATTTTCACCGAACCTTAAACTTGAACAAGCAAGATGAAATTTTCCTAAACCCAGGTTATAATTTTCTAATTGAAAATGTATGAAAAGGTAAAGAGTGTTTGGCTTATTCGAATTTGAGGTAATAATTGCTCAAATTATTAAGGGTAACTTTATAAAATTGAAAAGCTTAAAGCTTAGCATAAAACTTGATACAACTTTTCACGTTTATAGTAAAAATGCACTCGTTTTTAGATGAAATTAAAAAATAAACTCAGAATTCAAAAGACTCTCATTTTCTCTCCACTAAAAAATTTATTAACTTTTTCTATCGAACCCAATTCATATCCGAGTACAAGAAAATTGATCAATTTAACATTTATGATCATTCATCACCCATACAACCACATCTAAAAATAAAAAAACAACAAACATGTATAGAACCAATAATTTGAAAGATCTAACCAAATTGCAACTATGATAACATACAACCACTTAACCACTTGAATTAATAAGAACAGCTCAAAAGAACCCAAAACCCACCACCAAAAATGCATATCAAAATCAAACTCAAGAGCATGTGGTTGGATGCACAAACCAGAGGGTCATAGATGAGAGTGATAGCCATTGACTTATTGCTGTCAAGATTGATAAAACAAATTAAAAGACCAATTTAATCTTTTTCTTTAAAAAAAAAAAAAACGCTCAGCTAGAAAGATTAGTTGTGTTTCGAGGTATGATCCTTGTCATGTTCATGTTGAGTCATTTATGCACACTATGTCGAAGTCCAACCTTAGAATACAACCTTGGACTCATGAAAAGTGATGCAGTGTCGACATATTCGTGTCATCCAACATTGTCATTGGAATCTTATTTCTAAAGAAAGATAGCTCAAAAAAATTCGACTTGCAACGCTCGTCCACGCCATCACACAAGCATGTGTCATGGAGTGACTCACTTAAGCCCTGAGGCTCAAAAGTGGTAGAGAGCCAACACCATATTTGATGTCAATATACTATAAGACATATTTGATATGACACTCGTGCACATCAAAATGGTAAGGAGATCTATGTCAAACATATATCCTTCACTCATATGGACTTAACTCCAAAGCCACCTGTTAAACGTAACTCCAACTTTCAGGGTCATTTTTCGGCTTCCTATCTACCTCTGGTTAAACTTGTCTTTGACACCTCTAAAATATTGTCGCTTCTATTCTTACTTACACTTTAGCTCGACACTTACCTACACTTCTTGGTGAATTAGATGATACATGGCCTGACGAGTGACGCGCGTGTACTACTATTACTCTTGTCTACAACATGAGATTCACGACACAGTCTCTTCTAATATTACGATTCTCTCCCTCACGACCCACTTCATCACACAATTAATTGCGACACTTATTTGGACCACAACTCTTTTTTCTTTCCTCTCTTTTGAGTGTGAGATGTGACAACTCCTCCATGGTTGTAACGCAGGTAACCCTTATCTCTTTGGACCACTCCTACTTGCCTTCTCCAATTTCCATCCATTCATTTTATCCTTTTTTTTTTCTGCATAAAAATTTCAAACTTTTAAACTTTTAAATTTTGTGCGTCATATATGTATTCGAATTTTTAAACGTTCTTAATAGCTTATTTTTGGACATCAATACGAACAAGCTTAGTTTCAAATTCAATTCCCGTAATTTTTTAAAAACCCTAATTTAGAGTGTTTATAGCTCGGTTAAAACTCACCCGTCACACCTATCCATCTTTTAACCAAGCTAAGCTCTATCTTTTTAATTCTTATTTTTTACTCAACCGTAACGTCCAACACTAACATTATTATATCGTCAGATAGGTAAAAAATAGATGTATATATTAAATATTAGAGTAAGGACCAATTTTGTAATTTAACCGGTAAGGACCAATTTTCAATATTTTGTCCCCTAACCATTTTTTTTACCTTTACTTTTTCAAAGAACTTTACAAAAGAATTATTATTAAAGGAGCTTATAATAATTGTACGAAACCAAACAAAATGAAAAGTAGAAGGTTCTTTTCGTAATCTTCTCTTTGTTTTATTTAATTTTTTAGATATGTAATATTAAAATAATAATAATAATAATTAAAATTAACTAAAAGTAAGTTTCATAAATTTTTGGTCGTTTAAATAGCGTAATTTAATGAACAAAAGACTCGTAACGTTCCAAGTTTCAGTACGTTGGCTCTTTGTTTATTGGACTAAAAAAAATCTAATCAGTACGGTAACAATCTAAACCCACGACTAATCGATACTGTTTATTTTAACCTGTATTATTGTGAACCTCGCTGTTTTCAAAACCTTCCACACACTTATAATGAATATTACGTTCTCCTTACCAACTGAGGTGTAATTTCACAATTCACTCGTCCTTATAGCTCATCGTCCTCGTTGGCACACCGCTCGGTGCGTCTGTTAGGGTGGAGTTTACACACATTTATAAAAAAATATTTCGTTCCCATTTTTAATTAATACGACAACGAGCTTAAGTTTGAAACTAAAAGAGAGATTGAATTTGAGGGAGAGTTAGAAAAAGACATGAAGAACTGACAGGACATATCCATTGAAAGAAAGACACAGACATTTATAAGAGACCCATCCATCTATCTTTCGGACAAGACCAATTCATGTGCCTCCAAACCTCCACCAACCACATGATTTGACGTTTCAGATTCTCTCTTCTTCTTCCCTTTTCATATTATTACTCCTTTTTTTCATTAAAAACTAACCAAAAACCGTGCATATACGAGACACCGAGCGTAAAAACAGTCTAAGTCCACTACTAATAGATATTGTTTGTTAGGAGAAGTTTACACACTCTTATAAGGAATGTTTCGTTCTCTTCTCCAACCGATGTAGGATCTCACAATCCACCCCACTCAAGGGTCCAGCGTCTTCGTTGGCATACCACCCAGTGTCTTAATTTGATATCATTTGTAATAGCTCAAGCCCACCGCTAGTAGATATTGTCTACTATGACCCGTTACGTATCGTCATCAGTCTCACGATTTTAAAATGCGTCTACTAAGGAGAGGTTTCAACATCTTTATAAGGAATACTTTGTTTCCCTTTCCAACCGATGTGGGATCTCACACGTTAGCTTCTAGATATCCAAAGAAGAAAATGTGCTCCAAACTTGCATATACCCATCGGTTATGAAACAACGATATACATTTCGAAAGGGGTTTTAGAGAAACCCTAATTTAGATTTGTAAAGCTCGTATTGTTCGAGCTAGTAGAACAGACCCGTTCGTAATTTATATGAATTTGCCTCGTAATCAACTCAAATTTTGGTAATTCTTTCTAACAAAAGGGTCACCCAACCAACCAATCGTTAAAAATTAGGGTTCTATCGATGCATTTACGTGTTGTAATTCTTCATCAATATGATATCGATATCGTTGTCGATATCGCGTCGATAAATTTGTGAGAAAATAAGATATTTGATAGTGAGGAAAGTGAAATATTGAAATGATGAGTAAAAGAATATATGCAAAGAGATTTTGGTCGGCGAACCAAATTGGTTTCTTAAAAGCTGTCGTTTGTAACCCCAACGTAATACCTTTATTCATGTCTTTCTGTATGTCTTTTCGGTGCCAACAAAATCCCCTTGGTTGACGCCCATAACACACAGTACTCAACAACTGTGTGCGTATATATATATATATATATATATATATATATATATATATAGGTCCACTCCACGGAATCACTGTCAATCTCGAGAAATCATCGCTAACTAACTAGTTAGCTAGCTCGTTGGTCTTTGTCTCGTTTGAAACAAGCCAAAAGAATGAGGGAATAACTACGAATTGTGCTCGATTCTTGCTATTTATCTTAACTAGCTAGCTCGTTGATCTTCGTCTCGTTTGAAACAATACCAAGAGAATGAGCGAATAGCTACGGATCGTGCTTGATACTCGCTATTTATCTTAGCTACATAGCTCGTTGATCTTCATCTACATCTTGTTTGAAACAAGGCCAAAAGAACGAGTGAATAGCTATGAATCGTACTCGATTCCTACTATTTTATCTTAGCTAGCTAGCTCGTTGATCTTCGTCTTGTGTGAAACAAGGCAAAAAAAAAAAAACGAGTGAATAGCTATAAATCGTGCTTGATTCCCGCTATTTCTCTTAGCTAACTAGCTCGTTGATCTTTGTCTCGTTTGAAACAAGGTAAAAAAAAACGAGTGAATAGCTATAAATCGTGCTCGATTCCTGCTATTTATCTTAGTTAGCTAGCTCATTGATATTCGTCTCATTTGAAACAAGGCAAAAAGAACGAGTGAATAGCTATAAATCGTACTCGATCCCTGATATTAATCTTAGCTAGCTAGCTCATAGATCTTCATCTCGTTTGAAACAAGGCCAAAAAAAAAACAAGTGAATAACTATAAATCGTGCTTGATTCCTACTATTTATCTTAGTTAGCTAGCTCGTCAATCTTTGTCTCATTTGAAACAAGGCCAAAAGAACGAGTGAATAGCTATAAATCATGCTCGATTCCTCCTATTTATCTTAGTTAGCAAGCTCGTTAATCTTCGTCTCGCTGAAACAAGGCCAAAATAATGAGCAAATAGCTATAAATCATGCTCGATCCTCACTATTTATCCAACACGAGATTCTAAAAATGAAAAATAAGAAAAGTTCGTTATAATAAATAGGTAATACCGTTAATCTCACATGTTCAAAGAACAAGAAGAGATGGGAATGAAATACACACATAAATTTAAAAGCCTAATTAAAAGGGTGTTTTTATTTAGTAATTTTATCAATTAATACACCATAATCTAGAATTAACACGTGGCAGAATCCCATTGGAGATTTAAATGGACTTAATTACTTTGCTTATTATTTCCATCCAGCTTCTGCCCTAAGTGGATGTGAGGTAAATGTGCCCACTGCAAACCAAATACAATAAGCTCAATAATTAGATACATTAATCATTTAATTAATTACTTTAATTAACCAATGTTTTAATAATATTAAATATATATATATATATTAAATGTGTGACATTAATATTATATTGGCCATAAGTATAAAACATTATAATTAATTAAATAAGGAAGAGATATAAGAGCTTACATTTTTAGCTGCTGTGCTAAAGGCTTCTCTGTGGCTTATGTCAGGATTGTTAGCCTTAATCCTTTGAATTTCCGCTCTATAAAACAGGATTATTAGATCTTAATCATACTTAATTAACACACTAATCCTAAATTAAATAAGTAAATCAACTTACTTGATGAACCTGTTGTATGCAGAAGGAATTCGCTGTCTTTTCTCCGGTGCTGCCCACATTC
This sequence comes from Cucurbita pepo subsp. pepo, assembly GCF_002806865.2. Taxonomy (NCBI): domain Eukaryota; kingdom Viridiplantae; phylum Streptophyta; class Magnoliopsida; order Cucurbitales; family Cucurbitaceae; genus Cucurbita; species Cucurbita pepo. Next base: position 2,636,301 of record NC_036642.1, read on the forward strand.
AAAACCATTCTAAATTTACTCAAAAACCCACAAAAATATAAATAATTTGGACTACTCGACCCGAATTATAAAGGTTGAACCAAGTTGGGATAAGGGTTCGGTTGGGTTCGGTTAGATCTTTTTTCCAATGTGGCTTGAGCTTTGTAAGGATAAGAGTTGGGTTGGGTTCGGTTAGATATTTTTTCCAATTTGGCTTAAGCTAGGTTGGGATAAAGGTTGGGTTCGGTTAGATTTTTTTCCAATGTGGCTTGAACTAGGTAAGGATAAGGGTTGGGTTTGGTTCGGTTAGATCTTTTTCCCAATGTAGCTTGAGCTTTGTAAGGATAAGGGTTGGGTTGGGTTCGGTTAGATCTTTTTTCCAATGTGGCTTGAGCTTTGTAAGGATAAGGGTTGGGTTGGGTTCGGTTAGATCTTTTTTTCAATTTGGTTTAAGAATATAATATTTATTAAATAATGAAATCAATCTAATTTAATTGATAATTTTTTATAGTTGTATTTTTTTAATTTAAAATTTTATTTATAATAAAAATAAAATATTAATTCCTAAAATATCTATTTAATTAAAATNTTGGAACTTATCTTCATCAAGTCAATCTAAAAAGTACAGTTCACAATCCAATCTAACCCTACCCTTCTTTTCGAATATTTGACTTTTATAATAGATATCAATGATGTGATATTTAACTTTTATAAGATTTTCTTAAATAATAAAAAAAATGAACAACCCAACGACAACCCGACAACCCAATTGGACTGTCTGTAAACCCTATTCAGGTCATTCAGAACACCAACCTAACCTAACCCGAGTACAACCTAGGTTAAATCGACACGATAAAAAGGAATTAATGAGAGAAAATATATATATATATATATAGAATGAAAAAAGTGAAAAAGAGCAGAGGAATCAATGACATATCACAAATGAGTGAAACGCAATTCAGAAAATAGCTTTTGATATTTTTGTGCAAAGTGTTAACCAAAATAACCCATACATAAAATATATATACATACATACATACATATACAAAGAATAACACAAATATGCATAAACAATGGCCCATGATCTTGATGGGTCAGATTCTATTATGCATGAATGGTCACCATCCATCCATATGCATCATAACACATTAATCCCAATAATAATAATAATAATAATAATAATAATAATTATTATTGCATTATTAGTGAAGATCATAGCAAACAATAAACTCACGGCGAATTGGAGGGATTCTATGTTGGTCACGTTCAGCAGATTCAAGTGACCCAATTTTGCTGCATTTTGAAGATGATGAGCCTCTGTCCTTGCTTGAATCCTCCGGGCTCGTTAGTTGCGGCTGCTTATGACCCTAAAATATGAACCCGTGAGTACTCGACTCGACTTGACTCGACTCGTGGGTTTGAGTCTCAGGTGAGTGTTAGGTAGGTAGGGTTAAAAATTTGAACCTCTGATGTTTTGATTAGACAGACGAGGTTACCTCTTGAGGAGGAAGTACTTGGAGGGAAGCTCCCATGTTTACGGAGAGTAGATTTGTGCAATGGCCACATCTCACAGTTACGAGTGTGAACATGCTGTTGCATGGAACACTTACCTGCCAAACAAAACATGTACAAAAACATTTTCCTATATCCTTAATTACATCGAATTTTCACAACAATGGTAAAGGAAGAGGTTGAAGGAGAGAGAGAAGGAAGAGTTTGGGTTTGTTTTTGTGAAATCTCGAGAAACTAATCATTTTTTATAAGTACGTGGAACCTAACGCGTTTTAAAACCTTGAGGGAAGCCCAGAACAAAAAACTCAAAGAGGACGATATTTGTTAGTGGTGGGCTTGTGTTGTTACAAATGGTACCATTCCACATCGGTTGAAGAGGGAAACAAAAGCATTTCTTATAAGGGGTGGAAACTTTTCCCTAATAGACGCATTTCAAAGCCTTGAGGGGAGCCCGAAAGGAAAAGCTCAAAGAGGACAATATCTGTTAGCAATAGGCTTATACGGTTACAAATGGCATAATCCCACAACGGTTGGAGAAGGGAACGAACCATTTGTTACAAGGGTATGAAAACTTCTCCCTAGTAGACATTTCAAAGCTCAGAGAGACAATATCTGCTAAGGTTGGGCCTGAGCCATTACAAATGGTATCATCTCATATCAGTTGGAGAAGAGAACGAAACATTTCTTACAATGATGTAAAAACTTATCCCTAGTAAACGCGGTTACAGATGGTTGTCCATAGGAGAGAGTTTGAGAGGACAAATTTTTATGTATCTTTATCAATGGTGACTCTTAATGACTTCCAACCTGACACCACCGCAAGCAAGACGATAAAAGATAGGAAAAAGACATGACTGGAACGGAAACCATAGAGATGATGGCATGACACCAAAATCAAAAAACAAATCACCATGAACAAACATCGATCCATCGATCGACCCATCTCGTGATCATCTCTACTCCGTTCTCTAAGCAGCTCTTTTAAATCCCAAATTCAAGATCGAGAAAAAACTACAAATCATACTTCAATTTAAGCATAATTCAACTGGGTACGATCTATTTCACAACCAAAGAAAGAGAGAAAAAAAAAAAAAAAATCAACTCATCGTTCATCGTTCATCGGAAAATTCAAGAACCCTAACTTTTGGAGTGAGATCCATTTAACAATGAATTTATGGAAATTGGTCATAAAATATAAAGAGAAAACAATATATGGAGAAATATGAAAAGATCTGGAGATTTGTAAGCAGTGTTTGAAGATTCCAACAGTAAAAAGAACAAGACATTGATTTGGTTTGAAACTGATAAAGTGAAACAAATGGTGTTTTCAGCTGAAAATGAGAGTAGTGTAACAAACACAGCGCCGTAAAACTCCATGGGGGGGAAAAGCAAAGAATTGGTATTAAAGATAGAAAGGTTGAGGTTTGTACCGCTAAAATGGTGTTGCAGAAGTTGCAGTGAACATAACAAACACGTTCTGATGCCATCATGTCCAGTGACATTTCCTTACTCAGGTTGCTTAATCCTTCTCTTCCACCACACAATATGTTGGAAAAAAAACAGCTCTTTTAATCAAATTCTTGTTCTTTTTTCTCTCTCTATGTCAGCTCTAAATGATCAAGAGAACTAAGAACAAGAGAGAGAGAGAGAGGGAAGAGTGGAGATTTTTTTTTTTTTGGGAATGTGTACAAAAATCTGAAAGTTGAGATGAGGATGGGACTAGTCTGGTCGAGAGAGAGAGAGAGAGATGTACTGTAATGGAATGTAAGTGGGGAAGTTGTATGGAGCTAGTGGTTCTTTTGTGTGTTTGAAAGAGAGAATTGGAGGATTAGGAGGCGTCCGGGTGTGAGATTTACGTTGATTGGAGAGAGGAATATGAGTGTCGGCGAGGATGTTGGGTTTTGAAGGTGGGTGGGTTGTAAGATTTCATGTCGATTGGAGAGGGGAACGAGTGGTAGTGAGGATGTTGGATTTTGAAAGTGGGTGGATTGTGAGATCTCACGTCGATTGGAGAAGGGAATGAGTATTAGTGAGGACGCTGGGCTCCTAAGGTGGGTGGATTGTGCGATCCCATGTTGATTGGTGAGGGGAACGGATGCTTGCTAGGACGTTGTATCTTGAAGGTGGGTAGCTTGTGAGATCCCACATCGGTTAGGGAGGAGAACGAGTGTTAGGGAGGATATTGGGTCTCGTAGGTGGGGAGAACAAATGTTAGTGAGGATGCTGGGTTTTGAAGATGGGTGAATTGTGAGATCCCACGTCGATTGGAGAAGGGAACTAAAGTGGGTGGATTGTGAGATCCCATGTTGATTGGTGAGGGAAACGGATGCTAGCTAGGACGTTGTACCCTGAAGGTGGGTGGCTTGTGAGATCCCACATCGGTTGGAGAGGGGAATGAGTGTTAGGGAGGATGTTGGGTCTCGTAGGTGGAGAGAACAAGTGTTAGTGAGGACGTTGGGCTTTGAAGATGGGTGGATTCTGAGACCCATATCGATTGAAGAGAGAAACGAGTGTTAGCTAGGATGCTAGACCTTGAAAGTGGGTAGACCGTGAGATCTTACATTGATTAGAGAGAGGGACGAGTATCAATGAGAACACTAGACTCCGAAAGAGGTGGATTATGAAATCCCAGGTCAGTTACGTAAGACAATGAAACATTTTTTTATAAGGGTGTGGAAATCTCTCCCTAACATGCGACGTTTTAAAGACTTTGAGAGAATATCTGAAGGAGAGGGAAATGAGTGGGGGCAAAGGAAGTGGGGTTATGTTATGATTGAAGGATTGAGTGGGTGAGAATGCGAGACTAGGAAGGCGGAGACCCCTTTCTTTCTTTAACCATCTCCGCTTTAGAAAGCGGACTAGGGGCGACATATTAATTGTGGAATGTTTAGGATCCCGTGGGAGTGCTGTCACAAACTTTCCAAAACTAAACTATTCTTAACGTTTTATATTAGAGATGTCTATTTTAAGATCAGGGTCTTGATGGGACTAGGTCGAAGATTGCATTCTTTGTTCTACCCCCGACCCAATCTCTGTCTCACCCCACTTACCGTGGAACTTCGATCTAACATTTTGTTTAAAATTAGAGATGTTCATTTAACTCATATGATCAGGGTCATACGAGCATCCACCTTGAATAGAGAGCTAAACAGGACTAGAACAAGGATTGCATTCTCCGTGCTGCCCTGACCCAATCCCTGTATATTTCATGTCGAGAATTCTCCCTCCGAAGATAATACCGCTAGGATGGGAACGAGCAAGTTCTCTCCCGCCTCACATTACCTCACCGTGCATTTTCGACGTCTTTAATTGGAATCAACACGTGCATTATTTAGAGTAACTATTTGAGCTAATGATGCTTAAATGATTTTAAAAGTGGATTATGGGATGAGCGCAGGGAGGATGGGCCGCATGAGATGATAACTAAAAAGCGCCCCTTTATGAAGTTGGTTTGAAGTACCTATCATAGGTTTGGATCTCACCTTCCACTAGTGTTTTTTTTACTATGACTCCATTCATTATTACTTTTACTTTTAACGGTTCAATTCATCATTTATTTTTACCGTTTTTACCTTTTCTTCTTGGATTCGGGTGAAATTTCAAATAAATAATTTTGTTTGTGAAAAAGTTAAAGCTGAAAATGTTCATAAAAAGAAGAACACTATAATTTAATTTCTTCCACCCCTTCGACTAATTATTATTATTATTTATTAAGCTCGTAAAAATAAAATGTAATAAAATATTTGTACGTAAATAATTGCATCGAGTATTATGCTAATTAAAGAAAAAAACACGAATTTATAAGTAAGAGACGACGCCTTTTAAAAAAATAAAAAAATAAAATCATAAAATTTTATATTTAAAGTAAATAATATAATATAATACGAAGATAAAGTAAGTATTATCCTGACCATAAATATAAAAAAATTACTTTCCAAAACAATTAATTTAAAAAAGGAAGTGTACACGTGGCTAGATATTATTGGTTGGAAACATGTGGTAGGCCCCACTAATTTATTTTTTATTTGATTTTCCAAATATATATATATAGATGTTGGAAAGAAACAAAAGGGATGATTTCAACCTTTGTATCACTAATCACATCTTGTCTGGTTAGAGAGGTTCTAAAGTCACGATCCATCTGCAATTCAAACGGGGGAATGGACGGTCAGATCTTTCCCCCTTTTCAACTTTTTTTTAATTGATTTTTTTTTTTTTTATTATTATCGTAGTTTTGTAATCTGCAGTGATTTTAGTGACTGTTCGACGTGTCGTATGTTATTGTATCTATTCACGTTGACGTCAATTCTTGGGTTTTGGCGTTTTTTAATTCTGATTTAGATACATGGACTGTGATGTCGTTTTACGTCAATTACACCTTGTTTTTGTATGGTTATTAGACAAATGGGGCCACGTTAATAAGGCCTCAATGTCTTAGTCAGGTGTTTCGGTGGTCAAATAAGTATAAGCCAAGTATTTTATGTTGGGTTGATTTTTTGCTTTCTCGTGTTGAATTGGTGTGGATTATTAAGAGAAATAGTCGTACGTTAGCTAATTAAGAAAAAATATAACATTATTTCTATTGATACGAGGCATTCTGAGAAACAAAAAATACAGCAACGAGGGTTTATGCTCAACGGGATAATATCATACCACTATGGAGCTTCGTGATTACTAATATGATATCAGAGACATACCCTTATGGAGTCAAGCTATGAGAGCTTATGCTCAAAGTGGACAATATCATACCATTATGGAGAGTCGCGTTCGACTAACATGGTCTTAGAGCTATGCCCTAAACTTAGTTGTGCCAATAGATTGGTAAATCCTCAAATGTCGAACAAAGAACTCCTCGAATGTAGTAAAAAATGACTAAGACTCCAAACGAGTCGAACCTCGATTAAGAGGAGGGTTGCTTTGTTCGAGGGGAGGTGTTGGATGATGAAAATCCCACATCGACTGATTTAGGGAATGATCATGGGTTTATAAATAAAGAATACTCTCTCCACTAGTATAAGGCATTTTGGGAAAACCCAAAGCAAAGCCATGAGAGCTTATGCTCAAATGATAATATCATACCATTATGTAGAGTGGTGTTCGTGTTTTTTTTTTACGTGTGAAATTGAGTAATTATATTTTTATTAATTTAGTTTTATGAGTAAGGGTATTTATGTCCCAAAAAAGTCTACAGGCGATTACAGGTTTGACGTGGCATCATATTTTTATTTACGATACTCACTCACCCGCCACAGTCTTCGAGCCATTGCAATCTCCCTCCAGCTTCCAAGGCACGGAAGCAGCCGGCGATCTTCGACTAAGACGAACTGAACGGTATATTCGACTTCTTTTCGGTATTATTGCTCACCGGAACCTGATTTTCTTCGTTTTTGTTCATTTAATCGCCTTCTCTTCCATGTCAATTGAGTTTCATTAGGAGAAAAACTGATATGACGATTCGAATTTCTTCACATTCCCGGAAGTGAGCGGTGGAAATTTTTCTCGTGGTCTATTGTTCTTCTTCTTTTAAACGGTTGTTGAAAAACCCTAAATGTCGAGGACCGCTTGCTCCTCATTCTTGGAGACAGATGTTTCTGTTAACTTGCTAGTTTTGTTGATGATCATAGCGTAGTCGAGTTACTCGATTGTGATTATCGGGATACGGTATCAAGAATTAATGATTCTGATTTTTGATGAACTTTCAGAGCTCGGTCGAACGGTGAACTTGATAGTAGAGTGAGCGTTTTTGCCTGTTGCGCTCCCTCTTGAACTCCATAATGGTGAGTTAGGGTTTTTTATTCAATTTTAATTGCTGCGGTACTCGTTTCTTTCTTTAATAGTCATAATGAAGGAAGCCATTTCTTATATCTTTCTCCCCGACTGGAGTTTTCTTTTGAGTCTGGACTCGTTCGAGAATGACGTTTACATACCTCACATTTGATGATGCCTTTTCTGGTCTTCTTTACTACTAAAATTATGATGTGATGGACAGGCGGATATTAGAAAATGGTTCATGAAAGCGCACGATAAAGACAATGGCAGTGCGTCAAAGCATGCAAAACCTGATTCAAGCAGTAATGAGAAATCCGCCGCAGCTGAACTACAGTCCGGAAAAGCAGTGTGTTTTCTGACCCCTCTTCTTAGCGTTGAGATGGCATATGTTCCAAGTATCATTATATTCCTGATGCATTTCTAATTCTCTAGTTGCATATTTCGCCGGTCCTTATATTCTATAATAACTCATTTTTCTGTGCATATTATGAATGCCTGTTTCTGGAACCGTAATTCTTGTAAGTTGTGTATCTTGTATTTCTGAAAGAAATGGAGCTATATTTCAAACCTGGTCTTGAGATGAAATATAATAAAAAAAACACATTATTGTGATGTTAATTGTCTCTAGTCTTACCTAGGATCCTGCAAAAAAAAAAAAAAAAAAAAAAAAAAAAAAAAAAAAAAAAAAAAAAAAAAAAAAAAAAANTGGCTGGTAAATAGAAAGGATGCACTTCAGTATGAATACAAGCAGCTAGATATGTTAGAAGAAAAGATGGCATGCTACAGGTGGACTTCACCTGGGTATTAAATCCTCGAAGTAGAGGTAGTTTTGATGAGGGAGGATGAATATTGGAGACAGAATTCTGGAAATAAATGCTCCAAGAGGGTTATAACCTACCTTTTTATGTAGAGTTGTTGATGCTAGGAGGGCACAGTAGACCATATCAATGGAAATTTAGGATGTTGATGATTGGAGTCTTGTTGCCAACCTGGAGGCATTGAATTTGAGGCTATTTATTTGGTTTCTTCAACAAGGTATTTTAACAAGAAAGTGGGAGAACATTGGCTTTCTCATACTAAGGGAGTGAAACCGTACTAGATTCTGGAAAAAATGGCAGAGTTATTTTTAGATTCAAATTTGAGAAAGCTGATGATCATGTAGGTTGGAACTTTGGTAAGGTTCTCGAGAAGAAAGGTTTTGGTTACAAATGATGATCGTGGATTTGAAGTTGCTTTAGTCCAGTATTCTGTCCTCATTAATGGTATCCCCAAAGAGAGGATTCAAGCTAGGGTCTTAGACAAGGGGATCCTTTTTCTCCTTCTTGTTTATACTGGTGGGGGAGTTGAAGGGGATATTATTGAGGGTTTTGAAGTGGGCTTGGACAAAGTTTCCGTCTCATCTTTAATTTTCTGATGATACCATTTTCTTTTGCTCCGGTAAGTAGGAGTCTTTCCTTATTCTATTCCACATTCATAGTTTCTTCGAGGACTTATTTGGGTTTAAGATCAATAGGCGCAAGTGTCAAATCTTGGCTTTAATTGTGACACTGTGAAAGTGGATAAATGGGCAAACATGGTGGGCAATGAGGTTGGTTCCTTCCCTAATTTATTTAGGGCTTCCTCTTGGCGATAATTCAAGAACTATTCTCTTTTGGGAACCTGTCTTAGAGAAGGTTCGTAAATGACTTTTAACTTGGAAAATGTTTTTTCACCGAGGGTGGAAGATTGACCCTCATTCACTCCGTCCTTAGTGACATCCCTATTTACATTGTCTCCCTCTTCGAAGCTCCTAGGGATGCTTGCAATTCTTGAAAGAAGGGGAAAGGCGCGCACCTAGTGAGTTGGGAAATGGTGTGGAGGCTTGTGAACCTTGGGGGTTAAAGTTGGAAAATTTACAAACTTGTAAAAGAGCCTTACTGGTTAAATGATTTTGGTGGTTCCCTCTTGAGTTTGATACTCTTTGGCATAGGATTATTGTGAGTAAATACAATCCTCATCATTTTGAGTTGGGTCGGGTGATTTCAAAGGCGCTTATAGAAATCCTTGGAAACACATCTCTATTGAGCCCCTATTTTTCTTCCATGGTCCAACGTTATGTGGGTAATGAGAGGGATACTTATTTCTGGGAGAATAAGTGGGTGGAGGATAGTTCCCTATGCTCTCTACTCTCCCGCTTATGTTATATACTCTCCTTGAAAATGTGTTTTGTGCCTAGTATCTTTAAGTCCTTGGGGAGCTATTCTTGTCTTTGATTTTTGTTGTCTACTTTCCGGTAGGGAAACTACGAATATCTTGGCTAATCTATCTTTGATAGTGGGGGTTGACCTTGGACCGAAGATAAGAGATGTTTGCTTTTGGTGTTCAAACCCACTAAGGGCTTTTATTATAACTTGTTCTTTTAGTGGTTGCTAAATCATGTTCTGGTGAGTGGGTTTTTTAGTGTTTGTGGAAGGTGAAAATTCCTAAGAAGGTTCAATTTTTATGTCTGGCAAGTTATCCACATAAAGATTAATACTTTTGATAGGCTTTCTAGAAAGGTCCGTTGAATGTTTGAGTTGTTTTGTTACATTCTTTGTCGAAAGGTAAATAAGTATCTCGATCACTTGCTTTGGGGGTTTGATTTTGCTTGTTCCGTATGGTATCTCTTTTTTGACGTGTTTAACTTTCAGTTTGCCAGACACAAAAGTTGCTGGGAGATGATTGAGAAGTTCCTTCTCCATCCACCTTTTTGTTAGAAGGGGAGGCTTTTGTGGCATGCGGGGATTTGTGTTGTTTTATGGAGTGAGAGGAATAATAGAATCTTTAATGGGACCAAGGGAGCCCATAGTGAGACAAGGTTCTATGTTTTCCTTTGAGTGTCGGTTTCTAAAATCTTTTGTAGTGATCCACTTGGTCTTATTTTACTCGATTTGGAACTCCTTTCTTTTGTTGGGTTCCATTTGTGGGCTTGGTTTTTTGGATGTCCTTGTATTTTTTTCTATGAAAGCTTGGTTTCTTATATAATAAAAGATTTTCAGATGGATTGACTCTTTGGTTTTATGAAAATGCTAATTTTCATTGTTTTTTTATAGGTAACTATTTCATCATTGCATAAAATTTATGAAAAACGGAGAAAGGAGCCCCAATCCAAAGGAGTAACAATAACCTATTCTAATTGGACAAAAGTGTTCATTGAGTTCTTTGAACTCGTTGTTTTCAAATTTTCATAAATTCTATTTTTTTCGCACTTGTTTTTGTTTCTTGACTGGTCATGATGTATCTGGACTTCATTGGAATGGATTTTGTATGAATAGGCAGGCCTACTTTTACTGTACATGTTTCTCTTTCATTTCCCATGTGAGTAAGAGTTCAAAATGCCTTGGGAAAGATAATGCCATGTGCAGTTAGATTTGTAATGTCTGTGTGTTAATTCTTGTTATGCTACTGTGATAACTTATTTGTTTGCTAACTAATGATACTGTAGGAGCTAAGTGGTGGGGAAAGTACTGGCAGAAGGATAACTAGCAAGTATTTTGCCTCAGAAAAGCAGAAGTCTAAGGATACAACAGAAACAGAGGAACTCCCTATCAAACGGAAGTCTCCACAGGATGCTAAGGAGTCACCAGCCAAAAGAAGGTCCCAAAAGGATAGTAAGGAATCATTGAAAGTTCCACCCCTACAAAAATTAAACAAAATTGATGACAATGATGATGATGCTGTTATTTCAAGTTCTAGAAAGAACTTGTCTGATGTCACTCCCAATAAAAAGTTGAAGAGTGGTTCTGGAAAGGGAATTACACAGAAACCGGTAAAAATTGAAGAGAGTGATGATGAGGAAGCTGAGGGCACTGAGTCTTCTCGGAAGCAGCCTAGTGGAAGGGGTAGGGGGGGCAGAGGTTCATCTGCTGCAACCGTTGGTGGTAGAGGCAGAGGTGGTGGGCGGGGTGGATTTATGAATTTTGGGGAAAGGAAAGATCCTCCACACAAAGGAGAAAAGGTGAAAATGTTTTGAAAATATTTGGACCGATTAAAGATCCCTGCAGCTATGTGCATTGTTGTCATATAGTGTTTTATTTTCTTCCTTGTTTCTCAGGAAGTCCCTGAAGGAGCTCCTGACTGTTTAGCCGGTTTAACTTTTGTAATCAGTGGAACCCTTGACAGGTTATTCCTCTGATTTTCTCAGTTACTATTATTGGACAAGGAATTGTGAAGCATACTGTTGAACTTCATTCTTTTATTTAACCGAAATGTAGATGCAACGATTTTTTTAATTTTTTTTTTAAATGTGGAATGCATCATTGTTCTCTTAAACTTTTTTAATTACTCATTCTCTTTCTTTTGATAGGAATTCATGATTCATGCTATTTGGTCACATTTTTAGACTTATATTTGTATTAGTATATCATGTTGCCTCCATCATGAACTGTGCTCCCCTTTCTTAACATCTTTTGTGTTTCATGGTATTGTTGTACATCCTATAACCATTGAAGTGAAAATTGTTGTGGTCCATATTACAGTTTGGAACGAGAAGAAGCAGAAGATTTGATTAAACGCCATGGTGGTAGAATAACTGGATCCATCAGCAAAAAAACAGTAATTCCTCATTATACTTATTTTCCTTGAAAAATAAAAAAGTCCTTGCACACTTTTTATGATTTGGTTGGCCATTCACTATTCCTTGGGGAGGCAAATTACATATCTGTACGTCTGCAGAATTATCTACTATGTGATGAAGATATTGGTGGCCGAAAATCTTCCAAAGCGAAAGAGCTGGGGTATTTTTCCTTTTGGTTTATAATTGAAATGGAATGCTCTCATCCTGTATCTTCATTTACGCCTTTCTAATTTTCATTTTGCTTTCTCTCTCATGTAGAACTGCTTTTCTCACTGAGGATGGCTTATTTGACATTATCCGTGCATCAGGCACAAAAGCTCCTCCAAGGCAAGATTCTAAAAAATCTGTGGTTAAGTCCGTGGAATCTCCAACAGGGAAAAGTTCCCTGAAAGTACAAGCAAAGAGTAAGTTGCCAATAGTTTTGGCTCTTGCTCAATTTATCTAACTGAAATACCGAAGAAACTACAACTGTTGTTGACAAACTTTTGACAATCATTTATTTAGTGAGGGGAAACATCTAGTGTTAGTTTCCCTTATTTCTGTTTAGGTGATTCATCATTTATTTTTGCAATCATCTTTCTGGACATTAACCGGGGAAATAACTCTCCTTTGTTTTCTGAGTCCAAGCCAACCTTTTTCTCTTTACATACATTAACTTGATTGTCTGAATTCTGATCAGATTTATATTGAGCATCTCCTGTGGTACCATAGTTATCATTTCCATTAGTAGTTATCTGCATGTTTCATGTTAAAAGAAGTGGCAATATTGGTTTAATTGTTCCTGCCATTTTTTTCATGCATTTATATCTTCTCCAAATTCTTTGATATATTCTCTACATATGTAAGTTGTCAAGGCCAGAGGGTCTTTATAAGGAAAATGCAAGATTCTTTAGCCGTGAATAATATATCATATTTCTCGCCCTTAATTGCTTGTATATTGTTAGAAAAGTTTGTATATTCATTGTAAGTAGATTCCTAGATTTAACTATTTAATGTCAATGATCCAGGACTAAAACTTTCTCATTATTCTTGTACCCATGTTTTCTTTCGTTCCCTCAACTTCAATGAGAACTATTCCATTTATGCTAAATCTGTCAATGGTAGCTGAGCCACTGACATTCCTTGACTTCATTCATTCCTAGGATAGGAAGAATTTGTGGGCCTTCACTGGAATGCATTTGATCTGCTGCAGTTTTTATATTTGTTGTAATGTTGATAAGTGGTCTATTCTAGTGACAAGAGTTCCTTGATGCAGCATGCAAAGATTTGTCTGCTGGTGCTGGTGCTTCACCTGCTAAGCAAAAACGCCGAACAGTTGAATTTTCTTCCCTAACATGGACAGAAAAATATAAGCCAAAGGTTCCAAATGACATTATAGGGAATCAGTCGCTGGTATCTGAATCTCTCTCTCTCTCTCTCTCTCTCTCTCTTTCTTTTTACATATTGTCTTTTCAGTTTGTTTGTGCGCAAATCAAATATTAATGTCTTTGCAACTACGATTTGTTGCATTTTACAATTGTAGGTCAAACAACTTCATGATTGGTTGGCACATTGGAACGAGAACTTCCTTGATGGTGGAAGCAAAAAGAAGGGTAAAAAGCTCAATGATTCTGGTGCCAAAAAAGCAATCTTGTTATGTGGAGGTCCTGGCATAGGTAAAACTACATCGGCTAAGTTGGTCAGCCGGATGCTTGGTTATGAGGCTATAGAGGTACTTCATTTGTTTTAAACTACTTTTTGGGTTGCATTTGGATTATTTATTCATGGTAAGAATTCCCAATGCAACTTTCCTAACGTGTGCCAACTCTAGGTAAATGCCAGTGACAATCGGGGTAAATCAGATGCAAAAATTCAAAAGGGAATCAGCGGAAGCAATGCAAATACTATAAAGGAGCTTATCAGCAATTCATCTTTGCATTTCAGAACGAATCAGTTAGTTTGCATTTCCTGAACTCATTGTATTAAGTTAATATCACAGGTTTGTGTTCAGTATTTGGAACCTAACAACTTATGGTGGGATAATAGTTAAGTTAAATTACAGGCCAAAACATCCCAAAACTGTGTTGATTATGGATGAAGTAGATGGAATGTCTGCTGGAGATAGGGGTGGAGTCGCTGATCTTATTGCAAGCATTAAAAGCTCCAAAATTCCAATTATCTGCATCTGTAATGACCGCTACAGCCAGAAGTTGAAAAGCCTTGTGAACTATTGTCTGATTCTCAGTTTTAGAAAACCTACAAAACAACAGGTTTTATGAAGATCTTTCATGGTTTATTATCTATTACTCCTCCCTCGTTCATGGGTGACATCCTGTGTTTGAATTAAAGAACGACTCTGCATCATCAATTTCTCTGTTGTATTTTTCTGAGTTGCCCCAAAATATTGCAATAATTCACAAGTAAATAAAGTTTCTTCTAATGTTACAAAGACGTTTTCATTGAATTGGATTGGTGACTTTAAAAAAAAAAAAAAAAAAAAAAAAAAAATCATGTTTGGTCGGTAGTAAGTAGCTGTCTCATATACTTGCCTCTGCATGTTCTTTTTTTTTAATAGATTTTCTCTCTCATCCAAAAAGAAAATAAAGAAACATTATATTATCACTTGTATAGTCTCAAGTATGGACAGTTTTTGATCCTTTACCTGTGCCCCTTCATGTCCTTCATGTCTTCTGGTAGATTACAGTTTATGATTTTAGCTCAACCATTTCTTTACATTCTTGGGCTAATATACAAAGCTCTGATCGAAGTTAGTTTGACCTGTTCTAGATGGCAAAAAGATTGAGTCAAGTTGCAAATGCAGAAGGACTTCAAGTTAATGAGGTAGACACTTCATATGTGACTTTGATTACGGCTGTTCATTTAGTTGGAGTGGGTTGTATGCATGCTTGGTTATAGCATCTTGATTCTTGATAATTACTACGGGTTCAGATTGCTCTTGAGGAACTTGCAGAAAGAGTGAATGGGGATATACGTATGGCACTAAATCAGTTGCAGTACCTGAGTCTGTCAATGTCTGTTATTAAATATGATGATATTCGCCAACGACTTCTGGGCAGTATGAAAGATGAAGACATCTCGCCGTTCACTGCTGTTGATAAGTATGCACATATCAATCCATCTTACCCCACTTCTATACTTTTATATGTGGCTAAGCCTTTCTGGATGCTGTATCTGGTCTGCTCTATTCGTGGAGCAATAATATATAATCCTTGCTATATCTTCTATATGAGCTGGTTGGTGTTGTCTTATGCTGTACGTGTGTTTTTCATAATCTTGA
The DNA here is from genome assembly GCF_002806865.2 of Cucurbita pepo subsp. pepo. Lineage (NCBI taxonomy): Eukaryota > Viridiplantae > Streptophyta > Magnoliopsida > Cucurbitales > Cucurbitaceae > Cucurbita > Cucurbita pepo. The sequence continues at coordinate 2,651,432 of NC_036642.1, forward strand.
CTCCCTTGCTTGCGGAAAAGCTGATATTGTGGTTACAGTTTTTCACGACTGGAAGGCATTCTATTTGCAGTTTTGTGGGTGGGATTCTGTCTTCTAACTTCCCGTAGGTTGTTTTGCCTCTGGTTTTTATTTATTTCTTGGTTGCATATTAAAAGGAAAAGGAAAAGAAGTATAATTCACGTTTTAGTTGTGAAGATATCATGACTATTTAGTACGAATTTGTTCCTCTTCCATGTGCAGGTTATCTTTTTATGTGGTTGGAAAGAAATTAGAGGATTTTTTCCAGAGAAGTTTGGGGTCAGTTATTTGTAGGGTTTTTTTTTATAAGAAACAAAACTTTTCTTTGAAAAGATGAAAATAGACCAATGCTCAAAATTCACAAGGGAGTGAATAGAAAATAAAACAACGAGAATTGCATAGGATAAGTAAAAGTGTGCCAAATTATATTAATATCATATAACGAAAATTCCGTGGAAGACTTGAAAAGAGTGCACCAAGCCTTTAAATGAGCAGAATCAAAACAATCAAACCATGATAAATGTTTGTCTTCATTTTTTTTTTTAATAGTTCCATTCAAATTTCCGAGAAGATGATGTTCACTCTCTGGTGTGCTAATTATGTCCTTTCAGTTGAAAAGTCTTTATTAATTCCTTGGAAGCTTTTGTATGGTTCACTTTTGCAATGGAATATAGTTACTTATCAAAAGAAAGATAAATCGTTCCTCTTGGATGTTAGAATTTCAAGATCGGTTTTATTTTTTGGCTGCATTTATTTATTTCTGCATTTTCACTTGTAGGCTGTTTGGTTTTAATTCTGGGAAGTTGAGGATGGATGAACGTATAGACCTCAGTATGAGTGATATGGATCTAGTCCCTCTTCTTATTCAGGTATATTTCTTTGTTTTAATTGTGATGTAATCTACTCTTTTGTGTACTGTTCTTTTAGTTGATTCTCTTTTACTGTGGCTTTACCGTGACTTTAATCTTCTTTTATTGCTGCATTTTAGTCTGAAGCCTTTCACTGCTGTTAACCGAGTTAATTGGCTAGTTGCTGTTAGTTCTTAAGTGTAAGGCTGAACTTTTAGTTTTACTGCTATCATTTGGCTTAGTTACTGTTGCCATTGACTTGGAGGCTGGTTTATATCCTTTTAAATAAGGTCCTTGGGTTGTAAGAAGGACTATTCGTTAAAGCTTTGATTCAAGAACCCTCCAAGATTAGTCCTTCACTAAATAGGTGCTTGTATGTCTACACTTGTACTAAATCCAGAAAGAGTTCTTGAGTGAAATTTTAGATGTAGAACAACTCGATTTAGGGTTTAATTTGTCCACCTTCCTCGTACGGGGTCTCAGCTTCAGCATTTGTCCTCATTCATGATCTTATTCTTTGGGCCTGATTTGCAACAGCTCCTCTCTCCGATGGGTTTGCTTCAGTAGCCATGTATCATCACCGCTACCGTCATCAACATCACCTCCTTTCTCGGTCATTGTTTTCGTTGCCAACCAAAGAATCCTCAGCTTCTATTTTTGCCTTATTTCAATTTTTGGTTTTTTTTTTTTTTTTTTTTTTTTTTTTTTTTNTGTAATAAGTACTTTAGCATTTGGTTTAAAGATGGTGTGTTCTTTGTTCAAGATATGAAGAACAAGTTGATCGTTCCTCTCTCTATCACATTTGTGTTGGTTGGAAGGTGCACTTGTGGATCTTTTGCTTCTTTAAGTGGGAAATTCTCAAGCAAACTAGAGATGATAGTGATATAATTTGTTTGTCAAAACGAAGGTTTTATTCTGGTTGGTTCATAGATTTCATTGTATTCTATTTTTGCAGTTCGAGTTTTGGGAATTTCGCTCTTGAAGTTTCTAAGTTGGATTGTTAATTTCTGGAGGAGGCTTTTAGCCAACTTTTTCTTGTTTTGGTTCTTTTTTATTCTTATTTTCTGTTGTTGTTCAAATTCACTTTGGAGCTAAGGTTTGGTTTACTCTTTTGTTTGTAATCGTTTTATGGTCTTATTTGTTTTTTGGTTCTATTTTCTTTTTCACTCTCTAGGGGAGTTTATATCCTTAGAACGTTTATTTTCATTATATCAGTGAGAAGTTATTTCTTGTTAATAAGATAAAATACCACGATTTTTAGGGAAAATTTATGTGTTTGTAAATGCTTGACTGGAGTTAAGTATTTTACTTATGGCTAGTTATAGAAGCCTAGATCTCTAGGAGCCTTTCTTTTTGTACTTTACTTCTAGCCTGTGTTACTTTTTCTTTATTGAAAATCTAAGAGGTTACAAATTGAAACAACTTGATTCTTATGAGGTATAACATTTGAGGAATTTTTTGTAGTTCTCCATGGCTTGGGTTTGGGTTCCCCCACCCCCTCATTGGCTTTATTTCATTTTATGAAAAAAAAAAAAAAAAAAATCCCTGTTTATTATAAAAAAAATTGAAAAAAAAAAATCATTTAAGTTAAGGGTTATATTTTGCATGTGAATATAATCATCTTTCAACCGGTTTTGTCACTTTGTACTTCAAACGTAGGGTTTTCAAAACCTGTTACTCAGGCAGGCCATTTATGTTGACGAACCTGGCATTATATTTGCTTACAGGAAAATTATATTAATTATAGACCAAGCTCTGTTAGTAAGGATGACAATGGGATCAAACGGATGGATTTGATGGCCCGTGCAGCTGAATCTATTGCAGATGGGGATATAATCAATGTACAGATTCGAAGGCATCGACAGTGGCAACTCTCTCAAAGTAGCTCAATTGCTTCTTGTGTAATCCCGTAGGTTTCATGACTTCACCTCCAAGCATCTGATGCGTATTTATACTAACGTTTCCATTCATTATTGATCTTTATATAATTCTTTCTGTGATAGAGCTTCATTATTGCATGGGCAAAGAGAAACGCTTGAGCAGGTGATGAAATTCTGTACATGCAAGTTTTAAGGTTTTGAAATTTTATTTTGTTCTTTAAATGATCTATGATTAAGGAAAATGAGTAATTGTCATATGTTTTGGACGTATTAAAAAATAGTTATTGTCTATGAGTTGGTAGAATTTGAGCAGTAGATTTTATCTCGTAGTTTTTGTTTAGAGTATGAGTGAATCATCAAAGCATCTTAAAGTATTTGATATGCATAGCAATATTCCACCCGAGTAAGACACTTATTCTAGGATAACGTGTTTGTATCTCCAGCTTTTAGCTCTGTTTTTACCATTGAAACTTGCTCTTATGCTGATATTCTGGCCTGAGATCAAACTGATATTCTCAAGTATACTGGCGTTAATTTGTTGCGCCTCTGCATGCCGTTTTACATTGATCATATTTGAACATATATTTGCTGTGTTCTTTTGCAAATGTGTGTTGTTCGTAGGAACCTACATTTTTGTTCTTTTCTTTTCAATGATCATGGAGAGTCATGGGTTTTCCAATGAGTGTATAGATTAGTGAGTGAAAGTTCAGCTCATTTTCTTTTCAATGTCGAACCCTCAGAGAGTTCAACATTCCACTTTCAAGGGTATGTGTGCCATTTTAGATTATACTAAAGTTCACTTGTGCATTAATCATGCAGGGAGAGCGTAATTTTAATAGATTTAGTGCATGGCTGGGAAAAAATTCTACTTTTGGAAAAAATATGCGGCTTTTGGAGGATTTGCATGTTCACATTCTTGCTTCTCGCGAGTCCTGTTCTAGGAGGTAATTTATTATACTTCCTTTATGGATATTCCCTCAGTCAAAGTTGCAACGTTAGGTACCTTCTCAATTAAATATCTTCCGATTATGTGCTTGTTTTGTTCTACTTTTTAATTAAAAAAAATCTCTATTTCTAGTGGCTTAGTAATCAATTTAGACTTCTGCATAAGAAAGATAGACTAGGTCACTGAGATATAGCATGGCAAGAGAAGTTCCCAGATTTAATTTTTTTTACAGATTCTGATATCATCCTAATGGTTAGGAGAAAAGCCTTCAATTCAAGCCAAGGGGATAGGCCCACCCCACTAAATCCCCTTATCATTTGAAGGGTATTCTAAGTCTCGGGTTCTGCTTCTTCCTTTCAAAAACATTCCCAAATATATGCCCTTCTTGCCTGTTCTGAAATCTAAGCTGGTTTGTCCACGTTCATATTTGAAAACTTCTTTAAAAAAAATTTGTGTGGAATACGCATGTAAGCTGCTTAGCCCACTCTTTTTGTGTGCATGTGTGTCATCAGTTGCAAGCTTTAACACTTCCATTCAAAATAACACAGGGAACACCTACGAGTTGAGAACCTTACCCTATTTCTGAAGAGGTTGACTGAACCACTGCACACGCTGCCTAAGGTTAGAATATACTTTTCTTTCCTGATTTTACCTTTAGGAATGGTATTCTTGGAGGCATAATGGTTAAATTAACCATTTTTTTCTTTCAATGATATGATTACCAGGATGAAGCTGTTAAAATGGTTGTAGATTTTATGAGTCTATATTCGATCAGTCAAGAGGATTTTGATACTGTTATGGAGTTGTCAAAATTTCAGGTACCGATATCTACTTTTTGTTCAGAGGTATCGTGGTTGCTATACTAGCTGCCTTTCCTTTTAGCTTAGAATTCTTAGATGGTTCTCCAAATCAGGGTCGTAAGAATCCATTGGATGGCGTGGCCCCTGCTGTCAAAGCTGCTCTAACAAAGGCATATAAAGAAGCAAGAAAGACACAGATGGTGCGGACTGCAGACCTCATTACACTTCCTGGAATTAAAAAGGCCCCTAAGAAGCGAATTGCAGCAATGCTAGAACCGGCTGAGGATACAGTCGAGGGCAATGGTGGAGACGCGTTGGCAGAAAGTGACGATGAGAACTCTTTGGACAACGACGACACAGGTAAGATCTGATATTTCCTTGCTTATGTCAACCAAGCCATTTGTTTTTGTACGGTAAATTCCGCTTCTCCAATCGACAAATTTTCTTTCTGGTTTGCTATTTTAGAAGACTCAACAAACGCTGAGAAGAAGCTGCAACTGGAACTTCAAAACTTGAAGAAGGAAGGTAGCCGATCTTTCTTTGCTTCTAGTTTGTTTAAAATGCGAAGCCTTTCTTACTTATGAACTTCTATTGGTTCTTGCTATAAATATATTTTATATTTTGTTAGGAATGGAAGTGCAGCTAGATTTGAAAGGTGTGGAGAATTCAAACGCCAAGAAACCTGGTGGCAGAGGAAGAGGAGGTGGTTCCCAGGCTTCAGAGAAGAAAGGTGGGGGGCGAGGTTCAGGATCTGCCACAAAGAGGAAAAGATGAAATTAAACGCTCTTCTAGGACTTCTTCTGGTAATGTTATGATGATGTGTGTAGCGTTTTCCTTCGTCCCATGCATGCATAACTTTTGCTGGTTAATGTGTTTGAACCGCTAGAGGAATTCATAACCTTGTATCTGCTGCATTGGGCCTTTTTGTCGTATAACATAAACGCTTTTGTATCAGCCATTTTGGCTTTTAGACCAATAGGGTTGGAAATTCCTGATTGTTCAAAGGGGTTACTTTTGCATCTTTTTCCAGAAAGATGCATAATCTAAACCTAACATGGAAAATTACACTTCATAACCAAAAGTTCATATTGCCTTTTCATCCACTTAACAAAACAGGCGAGAAAATAACAAAAGGAAAATTTCAGAAAGAATTTTCATTTTTCGCACTCCACAATACATTTTATTTGAAATGATTGACTGAGGCAGATTAGAAGCATGCAAGTTACCTGTCCATATGCCTATGCCTAGGACAGACTCAACTTACAATTCCCACCTCCACCACTGACGATGAATAAGGTATACAAAATAGACTTGCATTTATGTACTCCATAACAATGATTTTTTCAAAAAAGAAGAAGAAAATGCTGCACCGTCTTTTCTCCAACCACCAGCCCACCGAAGTCGCTTAAAACATAGATTATGTGACCTTTGAGTCGTCCCTCCTTGCAATCTTCCTTTCTGTTTGACACCATCTGCATCCTATCAAATTCTAGCACATCTGCACCAATGGGCATAAATTCATATCTACAATCTAATAGTGATAAGGCATAAAGTCATGCTCAATTTCTTTTCCAGGACTCCATGATTAGAAATGAATTGGTAACTCTCATAATAGCATATAGACTTGGTATGACAATGAAAATCTTAATCATCAGAAAATTTGGATATATCTGGATTTCATCTACTTCCTTCCATACTTGATCCAACTGATATATTAATTTGGTTTAGGTCAAGTGTTTCAAAATACATGTAGTTCATGAAATATTGAATTTCAATATACATTCAAATTTTTTACAATGATCAATGAAACAATAACTTTTTTTTTAAGGCAAATTAAGACCTAAAATAAAGTATTTGATAGTTGAGAGACTACCACATAACATACGATTTAGACAAATGAAATAGGTCTAAAAGTTAATAAACTGAAATAGATTTTTAACTAATAAAAAGTTGGACACAGATAATTGTTCACCATGTGTTGAGACTTATAATAATATCAATTAAATGAATACATTTAGATCCACTATTTCAAAGTTGTCTATGCATTAATTTTACACACGTGTAGATTTTTAAAAAAATGGACCCTCCATTCGAAAATCATTCATTCATTCAAAATGAAAGGTCTAAATTAATTTTATAAAATTTCAAAAGATTGGTTGATACAATTAAAAGTTTGCATACATGTAAACTAATGATTTTCAAACAGAATATAACATATAGTGTAAATTGATACACTTGTTGATTTAATTACTAGTTCCAAAGTTAAGAAAGTATAAATCCATTTTTGCCCTTAAAAAAATTGGTAGGGTAAGATTACCGGCGTAAAGATTATCCTCTACTTGGTTAAGAGACAATTCATCCTACTGCCCATCATGAACCTAGAAAGTTTCTAACCCTAATCGATCGTGAATAATAACAATGATGAGAGTTGCAGGAGAGGAAGGCCAAACCTTTTTCTTCGGTTTAATCAACCAACGCAAACTTCAGTGACAAGCTGTGAAAGAGGAATCCTGTCCAAAAGTTCCCAACATCCTGCAAGTAACTTCCAGTAGTTTCCCTGCCATTTCGAAAAATTTGATAAGTTTCAAGCCAGTAGTATTAAATTAAGAAAAGCAATTAAGGAATCGTGAGCCAATCTTCTGCACGAATATTAAGTTTTAGGCTATAAATACTGAATACATGCTTTCAGTACCTAACTCTAATGTTTGGATGCTTCGGATCTCATCCCTTATATTTTAAGCTTCAATAATGCCCATCTGAATGTTAAAATTGACTTATGATAAAAGCTTAAATTACACAATATTTAGTCCATTGGAAAAAAAATTAGAACGAATTAGGTCATTTAAGTGAAGAAATCATCTGGTTCTTCCAAATGTTAAAGAGGTTGGTAGAGGTTTCACACCCTTACAAGGAATATTTCATTCCCTCTCCAACCGATATGAGACTTCACAATCCACTTCCTTGGGGCCAGCGTTAAAACTGTGAGGCTGGCGGCGATATGTAACGGGCTAAAACGGACAATATTTGTTAGTGGTGGGTTTGGACGGTTACAAATGGCATCATGGCCAAATACTGAGCGGTGTGCCAGCAGGGACCATGGACACTCAAAAGAGGTGGATTGTGAGATCTCACATTGGTTGGGGAGGGGAACAAAACATTTCGGTGTGGAAACCTCTCCCTAGTATAGGTGTTTTAAAATCGTGAGGCCGACGGTCATACAGATCAAAGAAGACAATATCTCACCCTCTTCCAGATTATTACTTTGATACCCAAAGGTCCAAAAAAACAGCCCGAACAACACAGCAATCAACCAAATTCTAGGTAATCCTTCCTCTCTGGAAAGGCTAATATCCCAGGGAGGAAATTTTGTCCCTATGGATACGTCTCTAGAAATCCTCACATTTCATTTTCACCTTTGATTGCGATGAGACAAAATTTTGAAGCAACCCCAATGAGTAACTTTTAGTGCACATGAAGGCTACACCCAATCAGTCAAATACACGCACCTATATGTGTAACTAATCTATTATATTCAACTTGCCAATGGGTTACAGTCAAGCACATTCTTTATTTCATAGCAATTGATAACAATGTTAGGACGAACAAGTCTCTAATTCCATGGTAATGGCAGAAGTAATGTCTTCTCGATGGGTGAAATCACAAGGATATAATCCTAATGGGCATCTTCAATCTCTAAGTTCTTAAAAGGAATTCGAGAATTTATGCTACAGTTCTTGACGAAGTAAACTCTAAACAAGCGTTATCCAAACCAGTCAGGAATTGATCAAAATAACGTAGAAAATACACTTCAAATTTATCAAAATCATTACCTCTCCGGGGCTTGGCCGCGACTTTAGTGGGTTGAACTGCCTTTGGTACGTTCTTGGCCTCCGTCTCCTCCGGCGGGAATAATACTCCATCAATGCCCTGCACCGAGATTCGTCCATCCGTGTAAATATCAGGATCGAACAAATATGCCGATCCATCTCCATTACCGAACTTGACCGACCCATCGGCCTCTTGAGCCACTACTTTGTGCGGCAACCTCAAGGAGTCGTATCGCACCTTCCCGAACCTCCTTACAGCGTTGTACATGCTCTCTTCCGTCTGATACTCGGGTATTAGATGATAGTACATAATCTGCTCTGGTGCCCCTGGCTCGCTCAACTGGTCTGTAGTTAGTTTAGCCATGGCTTCATCGTTCGGAGCCAGAACAGTGAGCACATAACCCTCCGATACTAGCCGCCCCATTTCCGTCGCTAGCGATGTTAGGTTAACCAGAATGTCGGCCATTTCGTTGTATCCACCATAGTGTAGCAGAGTGTGGATGAAATCTTTGACTTGCCTCTCGCCGTTGAAATGACGATGAGCTCCGCCGGGCCCTGGTGCTGGAGCCGGAGCCAAACTAGGTCCTGGAGCCAACGCATCGTATATCGGAAGGGCAGGCGTTGAACCAGGTTCGGCATGTGGAGCAGGTTTCTTTAGCCGGTGAGTCCTGGGATCCACTTCAGGAGCTCCCTCCGGCTTCACGGCGGTTATAGCCTGAAGATTCCGTCTGCGATTGAAATCATCCTGTACGGACTGAGGGATTAACAATCGTTCAATCCCGTGAATAACGCCGTCCGGTCTGGTAATTGCATCGGATTGAATCACATTGGCGAGATCGACGGTCTTCTCCCCGGAATCATGACCAACGAGATGAAGAACGTGCTTGGAAAGCGTGGATTGCGGTGCGGACTTGGAATGACTCGGCCAGTCTTTCGATCCGATCCGAGTCGGAATCACATGGAACATCAGCAAGGTCTGGAGCGACTTCAAGTTCCCCGGTTCAAGAAGGAACCTCTTAAACTCAGGGTCTAGATCGCGCTCCAGAGCTTCATTTTTAGGGGCGAAAATGGTGATGTTGTGGTTGCCGACGGCGTCTTCTAGGGTCTGCAATAGCATAGCCTTCTCAACTAACTCGGCCAGCTCCGTATAATGAGAGTCCAGTAAAGCGACGAGGATGGAATTTGAGTTGATTTGGCCGGACATTGCTGGAGACGACGACCTAGAAGTCGAATTTTCCGGCAATGCAACCGCCACAAAAATCGGTAACGCCACAAAAAGTACAGAAAACCAGAGCTTCGAGGCGCCACGGATGGTGAAATCCATGGCGGCCGGGGAATGCGGTGGGATTCAGACGCCGGTGGGAAACTCAGAAGAGAGAGAAAGAGATGCTAGAGAGAGAGAAGAGGCACTGTGTGTGTGTGTGTGTGTGAAGCTGTCTGTGAGCTAAAAGTTGTGATGAATATTATGACTATTCCGTATTGTCTCTTTATTAGAGGTGGCGTCAACGATCAAACAGCGTTGACTATTTAACACGTGGCCGCCTCAGATTTGTTGAATCTCGTGGAAGCAGTGAAATCGGGAGTAGTGGATTATAGAAGGTTCACGTGGCATGTTAAAGAAATCGGGCAACGGTCAGGGGCAGCATTTTCTATTGGTCGAAACTCTCACTCTCCTTTTTAATTCTTTTTGGATAAAAAAAAATCAATTTTTAAAGTAAATATATTAAATTTTACTTTATTAATTATTTTTTATTATTGTTGTCATGTCAACGTCATCTAAAATAATTATTTTATAAAATAAATTTTATTAAAATATTTTTGGGCCACTAGTTGGGTATATTTGACCTTCCCTCAGACGGATCATGGATTTTATTTTTTAAATTATTTTCATTTATTTTTATAAAAAAATTCCACTTTATCAAATTTCAATCTTTTTTTATTTTCTATATTTTTTTAAATTAGTCACGTCAAAATAAAGTTTTTATGCATTATTTTTTCTTAATAATTATAAAAGCAAATTTAATAATATTTCACAACTAAAACTATAATATAATTTAAAATTTTAAAATTTTAATAAGTCAAACTAAAATTTTAAAATTATCTTATTCAACCATTATTTATAATTATATAACGTGGACGGGAGTGGGAAATTGCAATGGGACGGGGATGGGGACGGGGACGGGTCTCGTCTCTTTTGGATGATGAAAGTCCCACATCGGCTAATTTAGAGAATGATGATGAGTTTATAAGTGAGGAATACTAACTTGATTGGTGTGAGGCGTTTTGGGAAAGCTCAAAGCAAAGTCACGAGAGCTTATGCTCAAAGTAGACAATATCATAACATTTTTTAATTTTTAGAAAAAATTAATCTAAAACTAGGCCACACGATTCTTACAAAAATAAATAATTTTGCTTTTTTTGCGGGGATGAAAATTAAAATAGAAAACCAGACTTTCTTATACGCTCGGTGGACATCTCTAGAGCATTTGTAACAGTACAAGTCTACTACTGGCATATATTGTCAACTTTAACTTGTTACGTATAGCTATCAATCGTCACTAGCAGGTATTGTATACTTTAGCCCGTGTTACATATTGATGTCAGTCGTTGACAGTAAATATTATACATTTTAGTCTGTTACGTTTCATTGTCAACTTCACTAGTAGATATTATACATGTTAGGCTGTTACATATCGTCATTAGTTGTTCCTAATAAATATTGTTCGTTTTAGTCATTATATATCGCTGTCAGTCTGACGATCTTAAAACACGTATCTGTATCTGTTATGGAGAGGTTTCCATACATTTATAAAAAAATGTTACGTTCTTTTCTTGAGATCTCACTGTATATGTTGGATTAAACTTCTATATGGTTGAAAGTATATGCTCAACCAATCGAAATATGCATATATATATATATATATAAATACGATGGTTGACTAGAAGAGAGAGAAAAAACCGACATCACCCACCTCAGGTACCTTGGTACCATGGTACCAGGCTAAGAAAAATTTAAACCCAAGAGCGTAGGCAACCAAAGGCTCGCCCACAGAACACATCACGTTGCACGAATGGTGGGAGACGTCACCCGAAAAGTGCAGGTTTAAGAATAGGGTATGTTTCAACTTTCACCAAAAAATTCACGTTGTTGCGCATTGCACCCAAGAGAGATCAACTAGTACCAATAGACCCGGGATAATATATATATATATATATACACGAGCCCAGAAGATGTCAACTGGCATATTTATTTTAATTTTTTAAACAAGAAAAAGCACCATTTTTTATTTTATAAAATTAAAGTTCCACGAATTCAACACACGAGGGGGAGAATTTTAAATTGCTTAAACTCATTAACCAAGCCATGCCTTTACGATTCAGAAGGCCTTTGTTACCTTTTAGTTTTTTGTGTTCAAGAAACCCCGCGATGATTCTTACATTCAGCACACACAAATGGCGCGGATTGCATACAGGAAAAAGTGAAGAATGAGCTAACGAGCTTAATGGGGAAGGAGATTCGGACTTCAAAGCTTGCAAAGCATTGAAAGGGGACTCGCTTCCTCAATTGGGAAGGAACATTACAGAAATTTGCGGAATAGTTGAAGCAGAGCTCCAATGGAGACGACGCCTGAAGAAAGTGAAGACAAGAGCATCACAACCTCAATTTCACAACACTCCCTTAGTGTATGGAGACGAATTTTAGCATTTTTTCCATTGCCTCGTGCTTTCAGTTTTCTTTGGAAGCTTTCGGGTTTCCCTCGCCGGAGGAGTCGCAAGATTGGTTTTCCTCTTCCTCAACGTTTGGAATCGATAAACTCTTCTGTGTAAGTTACTTTCCACTCGGTTCTACACGTTTTCCCCCCCCTGGTTTGTTTGATTTTGCCTAATACGTGTAGAAGAATTATCGTCAATCGAGTTTACTCCTTGTCTTTGCTTGTAGAACATAGCATATTTTCTTCTGTTGAAATCTATGCTTGTTAAGTTGTTTGTAATTGCAACTCTTTTTATCTTTAGTGATCCGAGTCCGCACCCTGTTGTGCTGGGCGAACTGGCAATCGATGTCACTAATTTACGTTTTCATGAAAGGCCAAGGTTATGATGTTGTATGAATCTTAGGGAAGTTCACAATTCCATCACAATGCAAGTTCCTACCAAGTTAAACCGCAGGCTTTCTAGGGTTTATAGAGGGTACTGGTTATACATGGTAAATTTTACTCATCATTCTCTTATCTGTGATTCGCTTTGAGCATCATGAACACGTTTATGTCGGTCTTGATTACAATTAGCCGTTGCACTGTGCTCTCTACTGCATAGTTTACTTAGTTTATTAACCATTCTCGCTTGAACTAAACAATTTGGGAGCTCGGGTTGTGTGGGTCTTCTTATAGCAAAATGTTAATTTAGTTTTGAATGCTTTCAATTCTTCTCTAGTTGCATATTCAGACCACGATCTGATCATTGAAGTTGACCTATAAGGTTTGCCTCTATAATTGGTTGCTAGTTTTTGGGGAAGTGAATACCAACGAGTATACTCAAATTAGATACAAATATTGTGATTTTGTTCATCCAAAACTTCACAACCTCCTCATCCTAGTTTGCTTTCTTTCTAAAATTCCTATTATTTATCTCAAGCCAAATAGCCTACAAACAACGAAGATGCAAGAGCACCTTCTCCTCCAAAGACCGCCCTTTTCTATTACGCACTCCCCTAACACGAAACAAAATTCTCTAACGATTCCAAAGCTAGTTTGCAAACTAGCACTCGCTCAGCAACGATTCAAGTCCTCCTCATGCCTCCTACAAAGAATGCACCATTGTGGGTACAAAACTAAGGAAAAATGTCTTTGAACGCGATCCAAAGTATTAGCCCTCCCAAGTGAATCTTGCCACACACAAAATTTCACGTTCTTAGAAATTTTAACCTTCAAGTGAAAGGCGAAAACAGTAATCTTAGGAGCAGCTAACAAGGTAGGAGGGAAAGACACAAAATGAAAAGAGAAACCCCTAGCAGAATTAGGGGTCCAAACCCTAACATCCCTCCTCTTAGGGGTAACAAAATGATCTCGAAGGATAAAAAAGAGATTTTCCATATCAATTGTCTCTTTGTTAGTCTCAGTACGACGAAATCTTAGAGAGATGAAATCTTAGAGAGATCGAAGAAGGTCAGGTGAAGGCGACATCAAGGCTACCAAATGCAACCTTTTTTCAGAAAGGAAGTAGAGAAGAAGGAATAAGATGCAGAGGTTTATCACCCATCCGACACATGGTACTCATAAATAAATTTATTATTCAAACTTTAATGCTAACTCTGTCATTTTAATGAAACTAAGCGTAACGGCTCAAGCCCATCGCTAGCAGATATTGTTCTTTTTGGGCTTTCCCTTCTGGGCTCCCCCTAAAGGTTTTAAAACGTGTCTGCTAGGGAGAGGTATTCACATCCTTATAAAGAATGCTTCGTTCTCCTCCCCAACCGATGTGGGATCTCACAATCCACCCTCCTTCGGGGCCAGCGTCCTCGCTGGCACTCATTCTCTTCTCCAATCGATGTGGGACCCCTCAATCCACCCCCTTTAGGGTCTAACGTCCTTGCTAGCACATCGCTTTGTGTCCACCCCCCCTTCGGGGCTCAGTCTCCTCGCTGGCGCATTGCCTGGTATTTGGCTCTGATACCATTTGTAACAGCCCAAGCCCATCGCGAACAAATATTGTTCTCTTTGGGCTTTCCCTTTCAGGCTTCCCTTCAAGGTTTTTAAAATGTGTCTGCTAGGGAGAGGTTTTCACACCCTTATAAAGAATGCTTCGTTCTCCTCTCCAACCGATGTCTCACACTAAGAGTGGAGTTTCAATAATAAAAGCTGGACTTCATTGACAATCTGTAAACTTCCTGTCAATCATGTTTTGCCAAGTGGACTAAGTATTTCTATTTTATTGAGCAAACAAGGCCAACCATTTGTATTTTGCTCAGTGCTTCAAAACGTTACAATTTTGTTCAATATTTAGGACCAGATGACATATTTTTGAAAAAAACTTCTGATGTTTGAAATTTACAGAAGATGGGCGAGAGGGCTTCAATCTAGAGTTACAACAAACTTTTCCAGTTGTCAATAGAGTAGAGTAGCCATAGTGATTAAAAAGTTGGCAATAGACTGAAAAACCTATCAAAAGCTCATTATTCGTCGGAGTTCTATTCAAACTATACACCCACGATCTGTCTCCTTCCATGAAGGTAACTTACATTCAGATCTGCAAAATTTAGTCCGAGGTTTATGTATGTCATTGCATATATTTTCTCAACATTGATTATTGTCTTTAAGCTTGAGTTGATTGCTTGGAATCTTTTGCATCACTTTTGATGCATATTGTGACATGTAAAATGTGATAAATTTGAGTAATATTTAGCTGAGGACAATTTGATCATTGTGTGAAATGTAAATTTTTATGCCATGTATATGCTTTGTTGACAAGTGGATGTGTGCTCATCGTAACTGGTTGATGGAAACTGCAATCAGTTTAACAGTAACATGCTTGAAACCCGCGGAGGCATCTAGACTGTATGATGTTTTGGATGATATTTTGGAGCATTGTTTCTTGAGTTTGTATAATATTTGGAAGAACTTGCAGTTCTGGCAATCTCGTGCAGAGGTAAGTCTTTTTTGTTGCCTGGTGTTTTTTGATAAATTTATTTGATGTATATAATAGAAGATGCAAGGAGGAAAATTTAGGTCCCACATAAGTTTGTCTTTCGAGTGTCTTCAAAAGATCCATTACCCAGTGACATTCTTTCTTCAAAATGCAACATTAGATTATCACAATGGTCCAGCCAATACTAGTCATACTCCAGTCATTCCTTTTTAAGTGTATAGCATCTTCCAAAAAAATCCGATCAATGTAGAAGAGCTTCAGCTCACCCAAAGTATACCAAAAAACTGAAAACAACGTGTCCTCTTAAGAGCAGTCAGGAACAATTATGAAACCTTCCCCTCTTTTTCCACACACATTCGTGGAGACAGATCATAAAGGAATCTTTTCCTGCAATGTATTAATCTTCTTGTGAGCAATGCTCAAGGAGAGTTTGAACTTATTTGGGCACCTCGACCTTTTAAATCAACTTTTTAGGTGTGAAGTCGACTGGAATCTGAAAAATATGAAGAAGGAGCTACGAGAAAAATCTCTCTCGTCAAAAGTCCTTCCCTCATGATTGGATGAAAGATCTGTCAATCCCTTTCAGTTAATTATGCTCGATGACTTTTTAATGCAAGGCATATGATTGTTATCTTTCAGATTCCTATTAAAATTTGGTTGTGAGTGCTTATGTCATTGTTTTCATGAATTTTTCAGGGTACAAATGCTCAAAAAGCTTACTTTATGATTTGTGAGAGAGGTCCAAGGGCCTTTTTTAATGGAACAGTGCAGTTAATGCGCCAAATTTGTAGGGATGGTTTTTCTTTGCAACACGTAGCACATGATGCATCTTGTTACATAGCTGAGCGGATAACTATATTGAGCTACCTAAGAAATCAGCTTGCAGCTTTTGTGGCTCAGGTTTGATTGGCTTTCAGCACTCACTTCTCAAACCCAATCCTATCACTTTTGTGGTTTTATTCTATCCTTGAAAAATACAGTTTCTCCTCGAGTCTCAACTCTCTCTCTCTCTCTCTCACACACAAACACACACACACACACACACACACACACACACACACACTCGCACACAATTTTAGGACTTGGACTCACGAGACTGGCAGATTAATAGGAGATCAGATTGCAAATTTCTTTTTGGCTTCTGTACGGATTTCTGAGACAATGTTATCTTAACTAGTTTTATTCGTTAGTTATATAATGTTGTTGTCTCTTAACCTGTATTTTGATAAATAATTGTGCATGCCCGCCCCCTTTTTTATTTCTTCTAATTTTTCTTTTAAGATAAGAAGCAGGCCAAATATAAAATAGGGGAAGATAAACCATCCTTCCATTTAATGGCCGAATGAGATTTAGATGAACCTCTCCTATTGGTTTTAATAATGGTGTTTCCCATTGGCTCTATTGAGGTTGTCTCACCACAAATAGTGATTGTTGCAAGTTTAAATTAACTTTCCATTTTTCATATTTAATTTCAGAAGGTACATTTGACTTTTATAATAGAGAGAGGCTAACTAAATTCCTTGATACTTGATACTAGGTAACAAATGATCTAAATAAATATTTTAGATATTAGGTAACAGTAAGTCTAAATAAATCCTTAGATACTTTGTAACAGGAGATCTAAATAAATTCAGGTAACTTCTAATTCTTTGACAGTTCCGATCGAGTTGAGTAATAGACATCATTCATTCTTAGTTTGGATACTAACTCATGAAAAGAAAAGGCTTGGACTAGATGGAAATATTTGGGTTTTCACATTTTTTTGCATCCATTTGTCATGAAATATCAATTAAGTAGTTTCTTATAACTTGAGAGTTGTTGGGTGGCAATCTTCTTTTAGTAACTATTTGAGAGGTAGTAGTGATTGAGAAATTTCAAGGGCATTAAAAGGATAATGAGGACTTGCTTATCACAACGGAACTTATCTCCCTCCCTTTCTGCCTTTCCCTTCTTTGATATAATTGCAATTTATCTGCTTGACATTCAAATTTTTTATCTCTCAAATTTTTGTTGCTTATTTTGATTTTGTTCCCTTGTGGTTCCTGTAGGTCTTTATGAACACTGACAATATTGGGACAGATTCAGGGAATGATCTACAAAATCCCTTACCATCATTGTTGGTTGCATTGAATGGCTTATTTCTCGATCTAGAGACATCAATTTGTGAACTGCATACAACACTTAATGTAACATTGAGATTATTTATAAACTTTATTGTTAAAATACTGAAGCAGAAATTATTCTATTTTAATGTTTCAATTCTCAATGTTTATTTTGTATATGACTACGCAGATGGATTTCCATGGCAGCTTTTCATTTCCTCTATTTAAAAAATTACCGGATGTGAACAAGGAAGGATCTCAGTGGACGAGTTGTGAAATTGGAGATGCTATCAACTTGCTTTGTCAGAACTTTCACAAGTTGGACAACGTCATATCTATTATTGTAAGATCTTATTTCCAATGCTCCTATAGCTACTAATTTATCTTTACACCCTGAATAGTTTGGTTGTCAAGAAGAATACTTTCAATTTGTTTTGTTTCAACCTTTTGGAATCTGTGGCCACAAACTCTCAGATCAAAGAGAATTTAGTGTTACTACTTTTCGTAGCCTTTTGATCATTTACAACTTACCTTTATGCATGCAGGATATAAGCATATTTAATATTTTTCTGGAAATATAGCTCAAATAACGTTTTGATGCATTCCAATTCTGTCCATTATGGTGACAGCTCGAGAAATTTGAGATTAACAAATAGTATCATCATCCACAATGTAAAAGTCTTTGCACTGACTTTGATGTACCAGTCTCTCTCTAGTTCTCGTGAGACAATTATGAACTTCATGATCTATGCAACAATTATTGTTAAATAGTCGATGTAATGTTTGTTAATATTGATTGATTTATGCTGTAGTCTTTTTTTTATTTTTTATTTTTTATTTTTTTTATAATGATCATAACCTGCCCTGCCAACTAAAATCAAAGCAAGGAATTGTAATATTATTACTATCAGTTCACTGAAAATTTGA
The DNA here is from genome assembly GCF_002806865.2 of Cucurbita pepo subsp. pepo. Classification (NCBI taxonomy): domain Eukaryota; kingdom Viridiplantae; phylum Streptophyta; class Magnoliopsida; order Cucurbitales; family Cucurbitaceae; genus Cucurbita; species Cucurbita pepo. Next base: position 2,669,422 of record NC_036642.1, read on the forward strand.
CTCAACAATGCCAACATCTCTCTATAGATGTGTAATCACTAAAGATTTGAGAGAATTGATATACTCTATTTCATTCACATCAGAATTCGGATACATATAGACACAAATACAAGGATTGCCTAAAGTAAAGCATGTGAAAAGTCGATGGACTATTAATAATAATACAATTTTTTAAATCACCATTAAACTTCCAGTAAATTTAATGTTTTATTCATACTTTAACTTTAGGGTTGAAAGTTTACATGAAGACCAATACGGGGCTATTAGTATTAATTGGAGTTAAAATGACCATATAGTGAACCAAACACATGAACTCTTTCTTGCTTTGGTACCATGTTTAATCATTGTTGAACCCAAAAACTTTAAGTTGATGGGTTATAGTAAATTTAATTTTTGTTTGCATTTAACACAAATATAGTTTTCTTTAGAAGATTTGAAGGTAGCTATTAGGTTCTTTAAATTTTTTTTTTACGTTCTTAGCTAATCTCTACAAGGTTGTATTTTCTATTTGTATTTTTTTCCTTTTTGACTCACTTCGGGAGTTCGTATCTTTTGAACTTTTATTTCTTTTCATTATATTAATGAAAAGTTATTTCTTGTTAAGAAAAAAACTATAGTGCTCCCCTTCAGGTTGGTATCGAAAACAAAGTTTCCGAGCACCTTAGGGCAATTCCCTACAGTGATGTTTTAATTCTTGATAGTGTATGAATACTCTTCACTAAGCAGAGTTTATTTATGTGTGTTTTAGGTTCTTAAACATCGAAAGCCAAAAAAATTAACTCGGCACTGGCTTAAATATACTTGTGGTGCAATTGGCCTCTCAGTCTGCTCTGTTTGGCTTCTTCAACATAGTAAATTAATGGGGAGCAATGACATTGAGAACTGGGTTCGTGAAGCACATAATTCAGCAGCTAAATTTTTCAAGGATCATGTACAACAACCGGTACTATTTTTACTATTTTGATTTGGTTTCCTTCGTCTCATTTGATGATGTAGCGCTCTACTGTCAATTTTCTTTACCATTGCGTTTTATTTTCTTGGGTTGGGTCTTTAATTATGGTTGATTACTAGGACACTGAACTTTGCTTACAATTACATGGACTGCACCTACTAGAAATTAAATAACTCTGAACTCTCTCTTCATGCCACGATGGTTCATTTTTTATTTATCAATTGTAAGAAGGGAGGTTTGTCTCTCTCTCTCTCTCTCTCTCTCTCTTCCCTTGGTGTTCTTTTTCTGAACTTTTTTTTTAGTCTAATTCTCCTGGTGATATTTGTATTTATTTATTAATTGGGGTGCTTTTATTCTCTCAACATAGATTTCTTTGTATTTGTACGGGTTCTTCTTATTTTATCTTTTTCACTCCTTTGGAAGTTCATTTCTTTGAATACTTTTTCCTTTTCATCAATGAATGAAAAGTTCATTTCTTGTTTAAAATAAAAATTAGAAGAATGAAAGCACAAATGAAAGGGTCAAAGAACGATTGATTACTGTTATAGTAGTTGCCGCTTGGTTGCCCAGTTTATTGTAAATGTTTAGTTAGTTACGGCAGCACCTACAAAAACGGATTGATGCCCATGGTAGGGTGCATCAATGAATTCAATGTCTGATTGATTATCAATAACTTTAGCAACGCATTCAGAAACTCTATGGAATTGATATTCTGACTCCCTGTATTGCAGCTTATTTCAATTAGAGATGAACTTTTTGCTACATTTAGAAAGAGGCATAAAGGTATCATGGATGGTCAAGATGTTCAGTTAACTACCGACTCACTGCGCAGGTGATTTATCTTTCTCGGACTTAATTTTTCTCCAATTGGGTACTAAACTATTTACTTTGAGCACCGGTTTATTGTTGGAGTAAAAAATGTTAATCTTGCACATCTCATCTCTATCTCCAATCATAAAATTAGAGACCTCTTAGAGAATTCTAGTGTAACTATAGAGTCTCTGAAAACAGACCAAATTTCAAAGGCGTTGGCTAGATTGTCTTGAGGTGGCAAAACTGAAGGCTTCTCTTTAGTGTTCTCATTTGATACTCTTTTATAGGTTCTTCTGGCGAGATATCTGTTTGAAATTGAGATGCTTTTATATTTTCATAGTCCTATTTTTCTTTTTAATTGTTCTCTCTCTCCCGCTTGGGAGCTTGTATATTTCAGCATTAGTCTCTTTTCATAACTTGAATGAAAAGTTAGTTTATTTCTGTTTTATTTACAAAATGTTCTTAAAATCTGTTATTATACGAATTTGTGATTTTAATTCTGAAAAACAAAACTAAGTTGCAGCAGCAGCAACAACAATAACAACCATAATAATAAATTTAAGAAAATAGTTGCACAAAACAAAGCAGGTTTTGCTGATATTTTAATTCTGAAAAACAAAACTATTTTGAAAACAATTCTCATACAAGGCCTAAATTTGCGGCAATATCCATATGTTTTTATATGGAAATGAAAAAAATATTAAATCAACATCATCTTCTTTCCAGGATGTTACATGCCTTCAGTGAGCACACGGAAGGTCGGAAGTTTGCAGATGCTGCATCAGATGAAGAAATGTTTGCGAAGGTTATGTTCAGGTTATCCTCCATATCTTGTTTCAAGTTTGATCTACTGTTGAACTTTGTAGGGTGCTTGAATTTGTTGTTAAAAACGAAGGAAGGCTGACATTTCTCGTAGCCAGTGTCTTTGCATCTTCTTTGGACCATGTTTTTCTAGATTCCATTGATTCCACAATCAGTGCATTGGCAATTGAGCCCTGACGTCAACAAGTCATTAATATGCACATCAACTAGTGTCATTCTTCGTATTAGGTCAATTTCACTTTCTGCTTTTGGGTTTCTAATGATTCCTTGAATCATTTTAGGACACTTCTGTTGGCTCCTATATTAAGTTTATATCATCTGCTTGGTCAACATTAAGCAACATGCATGTTTCCTCTTACTTCTCTCTTCATGTGGGGACTCAAATGTGATTTTAACATGGACGCCTTTCTTTTCCCTGTTTTTTCTCTCTGCAAATTTGGTGAAAGATAATTAGGTTGTTTTGGGGTTAGCTTGGCTATTTCTATATTGGTAAAGGAATGCTTGTACAGCTTTCTTTGTGGTACCTATAGGAATGGAACGGCAACTAATCCTTTGGCTAAAAACTTTTCCTTCCTAGCAGAGCTTTCGCTTAAAACTTCATAACTATTCTTCTTATATCAATGCTAATTCTGAAATCATGTTTTCTATGAAAAAGAATACTGCATTAATCTGACATCAACGTGCATTTGTTTGGTTGATGTAGTGAATGATTTTATTTGATGATAGATATCCGTTGTTTCCTCTAATTTAGGTATGAGAAAGAATTGAAGCATCCCGTTCAAAACCTTCTTAGTGGAGAACTGGCCCGTGCTTTGCTTATCCAGGTTGATACATGCTCAATTATTTTCTCCATATGTACTGGTACATTATACTTGATAGTTTTCTCTGTGTTTATGCAGGTGCAGAAGCTAAAATTGGATATTGAGACGTAAGTTTCAGAAACTTGCAATCTTTGGTGTACAATACGTTATGTAACTTGATCTTCCTGATTTGGTTTGATGCTCATGATTTTTTATTACGATGGCTTTTAAATAGGGCAATGCTTGAGCTTGACCAGATTCTCAAGGCAAATGAAATCAATTTCGCTGTTCTAGCTGCATTGCCAGCATTCTTTATCTCACTTCTTTTGTTGATGCTTTTGCGTGCCTGGTATATGCAGGTAAACTAATGCAAGTTATAGTTCATATTTTTTTTTTTAAATTTAAACAGTGTGATTTTGATCTTGTTTCTACTTGTTTCCTTTATCAAATTAGATTTTGCTTTCGAGAAGGACTTTAAATTACTTAGGCAGTCACTCTAGAGTGCTGATACCTTCATCTGTTGGTCGGTCATGAAGTTGAGCGGAGTCCTCCCTGCCCCCTGGCCATCAAGTTTGCTAGATTACCCTTGTACTTGGTCGAAGTATTCAAACCCCTAAGGTCCATACCCCATAGGCACACCTTGCTTGCTTTAATAATTCTACCCAAAGAACTAGACAAAGAGAAATGTTTCAATCCATCAAAGAATCCAAAAGCTAAACTGGTGCATCCTATGGTTGAAATGTTAGGTTATTGAATTTATCTTCCTATTGAAAGTAATATATGTGTTTATGTATATGTATCTATATATATACACTTATTCTTCTAGCTTCATATTTATTTTTCTGGTTTCTTTACATGTCATTTAGTTTTTACTTTGTCTAATGTTGCTGTATTTAAGTTTATTGATAAAAAAGAGAGTCAACTATTTGCTGATCTTGACATTTAGGATACCAGAGCTGAAGGGAAGGGAAGAGCTGCTCGGCTTCAGAGAAGGCTATTAGTTGTGGAGGTGGAGAAAGCAATTATGCAATACCAGAGTTTTGTTGACCAAGGACATGTAAGGAGCTCCATCAACTTGTTTGCTTCTCAAACACGTTCCTTCTCTGTTTTTACACATTTTGTTTGCTATAAAAATCATGTTTTGCTGATCAATATGTAATATAAGCGTTATAGAATAATTAATCCTAGCATATTAAGCCAGAAGTTTTTACTTATTTATTTGCCATAGGAGATACACTTGTTAGAAAAGAGAACATCAAAGAAAAGGGGAGTAGACTAGTAGTCTAAATCAACCTTCAAATTTAAGGACATTAAATTAGAACTTCCCCATTGGCTCAAATCAAACAGAAATAGAGAGAAAAAGAAACTATTCACTTTTGGAAGCCTAGAGAGATGTGTCAAAACATATCAGTCGAAGCCTTTTCTATCTGGAAAAATACATATCCTGTTTCTCACCATCCAAATTTTCTACAAAATGGCGAAGCGTAGAACCTGTCCAGATGATTTTAGCTTTGCTTTTGAGCGTTGGATAAATCTCCCACATAATGGAAAACATTGAAACTTGTACGAATGACTCCTGGCTTTCTTCTTGAGCGTAGTATAATTGACTACCTACCTGTGTTTCAAACATAAATAATTTCCCCATTTCCCAAACAGGCGAACACAACATACGAGATAAGGAAGGAATTTTTTCTTATCATTTCGTTTTATCGAGTATCCTGTGCAAAATGAGAATATTTTTTCTTTTAATTTTTTTATTTATTGATTTGCAGGTAAAAAATGCAGAAAGTAGTTTTGGGTTACTGTTGTATAGTTTGGGTCGACTATACCATGCTTCTGAGAAGCATGCCAAAGCAACTGGTGAATGGCTAGCGTAAGTTTTAGCTCAGCTTTCCTTTTCTCTTTCTAGGCATTACTTTCCATTCAATTTCAGCATGTGTTCCAGAAGAGCAAGATGCAATAACATCTCCTGCTTAACTGTTTGCTGGACTCTTTGGTCAAATAGCCCATTGTTTTTGTCGAAGCTGACATGAAAACACATGACATTTGTCTAGGTCATGAGGAATAGCTTTTTCATGAATTTTTATATTTTTCACTCATCTTGTCATACGAATCTTCTTTGGTGGTAGACCAGGAATATATTTAAAAGGAAAAAGAATTTATTGGTAGGCAGGGGCTAAAACGACCCTAACATGCCTTCACATTATGAGATTCAAGAGTACATTAAGATAAAACAAATATGCTCTTTGAAACCAGGAATCTTTCGACTAATAGTCCTCATTATCACCTCCTTTGCTTGCACTTCTAGCTTTTGTGGTTTGTTTATGGAAACTTTAGTTCCCCAACCCTTCGATATTTTACCAGAGGTCTCACACACACCGAGGAGTTCACTTTTTGAGAAAAGTAACATCTTAGGATAATATTCACTGCATGCTCTTCACATGAGTTTTTATTCTGAAACTGACGGAATAAGCAGCAGAAAGAGAGCTTTTGTTGGTGTATACTAAATTGAACATTGAACATTGAACGAATACTTGCACTAATCTAAAGTTTAGTTTTTGGGTTTTTCCTTATTAGTACATTTATGTTAAAGCTATAATCTTTGTTAACAGTTTGAGGCAGGATCTTCTGGAACTCGGGAAGCCCAGCCTTCCAACAAGAGATAAACTCATAATTGCATCGCGCATTGAGCGAATATATGATTGTTTACTTCCTGCGTCGACACGTTTATAACGCTCGACGTCGTCTTCTATTCAACTCCCCAGGAACATTCTTTTATTTGCTTTATGGAAGCTTTTCTCCCACTTCCTAGCCTGGTTTTGTAAGCTGCATGTTGGCCCTGGTTAAAGCCTGTTTGTGTTGCCTTCATTATGGAAGATGTGGAGTCTTATCTTACTTTGTCATTTAAACTGTCTTCATGCACATTATACTCTGTAAGGATACTCTTACAAATGATAGAATGAACTACTGAAAATCATTGATGGATTCGTTGAATATGGTTGCCAAACTTGGTGTCATATTATAGAAAATCATTCGGCTCGAAACAAAGCATATTGTAACTTTGTGTTTACGAGGAGATGATAATTACATGAGTCTGAATAGCAAAAGTTAATTCGAGCATATTTACTTAGATAAGGTACTGATTATCATCTTAAAAGTTGATAGTTTGATTTTTAAGCTTTGCTATGGTTGAACTAAGAATAATATTTGACAAAACGTACAGTCCTCTTCTTGGATTATTAATATTTTTTGAGTACAATAAATGTAGAGTATCGAGATTTGAGGCATTTAATATTCATTTTTTAACTGTACAATAAATAAACAAATATCCTTTTTGGTCGTATGAAAAAGGAAAAATCAATTTGACTCTAATTTAATTTGATACAACCTATAGCTAACTAAACTTGGATGGAACATCTCTAGAGGTAGAAGTATCATAAAAATATTCGAGAAAAAAATTAACTTTTACCATGAACATGGCGTAGCGTTAGTTCATCAATTTTGCCTGGTAAATAGTAAATTTTTACCTTAAACTCAAAAAGTATTGTAATTTTACTACATGGTAAATTTTCGCTTAAAAGAATTGTTTTAAATAAATATTCTTATATGTATTTATTGAAATTTATATTAAAGTAAATTTTTATTGAAAGGTTTTTTTCTTTTTTAGTTTAACTTAATTTGTGTAAATTATTATTTAATTGAAATTAGCGAGTTTTAGGTTAAAATTAGTGAGTCTTCTTGGAGTATCAGGACATTTCACGGTGAGAAAAAGGCTATAAATCCTTAATTTTACTTATGAACACCAAAGAGTTATTTATCAAAGAATGGATACAAAAATGGTGGCCCGGTTGCTGGTGGGGCCCTTCCTCCGGCGGGCCCTTGTTTTCCGAATTTATTTAAGGCAAGGGAGTGCTTATTATTGGAGGGAGCGGGAAATTTTTTTGGGCCCTTTACCGGAGAAAGCTTGTCGGCGAAATAAGAGCCATCGGAGCAATGGAGACTCGAAGCTGATGGTGATTATTGATGAAGTTTACTTTTTGTCTATTGTGAGAAATGGACATTGATACTTTTCAGAAATCGAGGGCCAAAACTCCTATTTCGATTTACTGCTGAGTCTGTACGGATTACTTGGTTTCTTCTTCCTCGCGAAAACCCTAAACCCTTCTTCTTCACTTTGCTCTTTCCCATGGCGTCGTCCTCTTGTCTGCCAGTGGTTTCCGGTAATTATTTCCATCTCTGGAGCTTTATTTTCAATGCTCTTGTTGACTCTTTTTGGGTGCTTGAAGAAATTGTAGCATAATTGTGCAGTTGCCTTGGTTTATGTGTTTCTTACTCTGTTAATGCTGGCTTGTTCTGTATAGAGAAAGGTTATTGGTGTTTATTTTGAACGAATATTCTTGAATGTTGCTAGACTGAGGTTTGAGTTACATCCACGCTTTGTAGCCGAAATGTCATTGAAAACGAAATATCGCCGTAGTCTCAACGGAATCTTGAGCCGAATTCTGATCGATCAATCTGTTCTTTTTTTCCTTTTTCTTTTTGTCCACGACTTCAGTAATGCAGACAATTTAGTTTATCTGACAAGTTAATACTCGTTTTTAGTCGCCCTACTTATAAATGTGTTCAAAATTAAATTTGGTGTGTTTTACTTCAGAGAATTTCAGTGAAGTTCATGATGCAAGAAGGTACCTATTACCCTTTACAAGTTCCAGGTCGGATCTTGATGCTACGACCTCTGAAGATCAAGCCGCTTCACAACACAAGAGAAGAAGAATTGCCTCTAGTGCTGACATTTCATCTCATGATCATTTGAAGGAGCTTAAAAATTCCTTTCCAACATTGCAGTCTCCTGATTACTATATGTCTCCAAGCTTAGAGGAACTGTCTATCCATGTCCTGGAAGATCCGGATTATATTAGTCAGGTGTTAGATTTTACGATAGGACGTTGTGGTTATGGATCTGTCAAGTTTCTTGGGAAGACTGATATCAGATGGTTAGATTTAGACCAAATTGTCAAGTTTCATAGGAATGAAATAATTGTGTATGAAGATGAAACTACAAAGCCTGTAATTGGTCAAGGCCTGAACAAGCCTGCTGAAGTTACTTTAGTTCTCCGGTCAATAACAGCCAGCTTTTTGGAGAGGCAATATGATAATGTTGTGAAGAAATTGAAGTACATTTCCGAGAGACAGGGAGCTCGCTTCATTTCATTTGATCCAGAAAATTGCAAATGGAAGTTCTCAGTTGACCATTTCAGCCGGTTTGGCTTGACGGAAGACGAAGAAGAAGATATTGTAATGGACGAGGCTAATGCAGGACAAGATTCTGCAGAAATGAACTGCAACGAGATTTCTGATAATAATGAAAATAATTCAATGGATTTCACTGAATCTGTGCTTTGCCATTCTCTGCCTGCTCATCTTGGGCTTGATCCATTAAAGATGAAAGAAATGAGAATGGTCATATTTCCTGAAGATGAGCAGGAATTTGAGGATTATAGTGAATCCCCTAAATTTCAGAAGTCATTCACAGGTAGAGAACTTATGAGATCTCCTCTTAAGGATTCTTCTCAGAGAACGAGCCAAAAATTGAATTCTCCAGTTGTCAGAAAGACTCCATTAGCATTGCTTGAATATAAACAGGGTAGCCTTGACTCAAGTCCTCCGGGTTCTATTTTGCTGTTCCAACCAAAAAAGGTAACTCCTGTTAAGCCCTGGAAGGCAGAAGGTTTTAAGCTGGATCTCACGCAAGAAACTCCAATTACTATAAATCATTCTCGCAATATAGTTGATGCAGGTTTGTTTATGGGTAGGTCATTTCGCGTGGGATGGGGTCCTAATGGCATCCTAGTTCATACTGGAAATTTGGTGGGGAGTACAAATTCACAGAAGGTCCTATCATCCGTAGTAAATGTAGAGAAAGTTGCCATTGATAATGTGGTCAGAGATGAAAATAGTAAAGTGTGTAAAGAACTAGTTGAATTTGCTTTTGATCTTCCTTTAAATTTACACAAGGAAATGAATCATGAATTTGAAGAAGAAGTGGGATCCTCCAATTTGAAACTTCAAAAGGTTGTCTTCAATCGTCTAATGCTTTCAGATATCTGTAGGGGCTATATAGATATTGTTGAAAGGCAACTTGAAGTTCCTGGATTACCTTCTTCTACTCGTGTAGTCTTGACACATCAGATAATGGTCTGGGAGTTAATAAAAGTTCTTTTTTCTGAAAGGGAAAATACTGGGAATTTGAGAAATTTGACTGATGATTATGAGGAAGACATGATGCAGGATATGAAAGAAGCTTCTCTGGAAGTTGACCTGGAAGCACTCCCTCTTATTCGGAGGGCTGAATTTAGCTGTTGGCTGCAAGAGAGTGTTTTCCCTCAGGTGCAATATGAATTGGGTTCATTAAATGATTCCAGTTATCTTGAACATATATTTCTTCTTATGACTGGGCGGCAGCTGGATGCAGCAGTCCGACTTGCTTCATCTAGAGGTGATGTGAGACTTGCATGTTTGCTGAGTCAGGCTGGTGGATCCACTGTGAATCGCACAGATGTAGCTCTACAACTTGCTATTTGGAATAAGCATGGAATGGATTTCAGCTTCATTGAGGAGGAACGGACCAGGTTATATGAGTTGCTGGCAGGGAATATATTTAATGCTTTGCACCATATTAAACTTGACTGGAAGAGATTCCTAGGGCTGTTGATGTGGTATCATCTACCACCAGATGCCACTTTGCCTGTAATCTTTCACTCTTATAAACATCTTCTTAAGAATCGAAGGGCTCCACTCCCTGTTCCAGTTTATGCTGATGAGCCTCAAGAACTTGCTCTGGAGTCTAATTCAAAGGAATGTCTTGACCTCTCATACTTTCTCATGCTTCTTCATGCTAATGAAGATCCTGAATTTGGTTTTCTTAAGACTATGTTAAGTGCCTTCTCATCAACAGATGACCCACTCGATTATCACATGATTTGGCATCAACGTGCTGTATTGGAAGCTATTGGTGCAATCAGTTCTAATGATTTGCATAGTCTGGATATGGCATTCGTCTCTCAATTGTTGTGTTTGGGACAATGTCATTGGGCCATCTATGTGGTCCTTCACATGCCTTTCCGTGATGATTTTCCACACCTCCAGGCTAAAGTTATCAGGGAAATCCTATTCCAGTACTGTGAAATATGGAGTTCACAAGAATCACAATTAGAATTTATTGAGAACTTGGGTGTTCCAAGAATATGGCTACACGAGGCTATGGTATGTTATATACTCCCATAGTTGCTATTTTACGTCTCAAAACTGCTCTTCTTATTTTTATTTATTACGTATACATAAATTTACTTCTTTAATATTTGCTGCACTATGTATCTTTGCCGCTGTTGTTAAAATTATTTGTGCCAGTCACATGGTCGAAGATTGTAGCTATTGAAAAACCCCTAGAATATAATAATTGAACGGTCCAATTCGGTCTCATGTGATACATAGTGTAAAATTCTTAGAAAATGGTTGCCTCTTTCCTGGCTGACTAAGTTCTCTAAAATGCTTCTTCTAGTGTTATGGAGGGTAAAAATTCCTTAACTTCAGGTAATTTTAGAAAATTCATCCGATGAGACTTTACCATCAGTCTTGTTCGTTTATTCTCGTGACTCTTTGTGAAAGAGTTAGTTGAGATTTCTCTGGCTCTTTTCAATCTTGGATAGAAGTTTCTTCACCTGTATCTTCTACTTAAATAATTGCGGTAAATTTTATCACTAATATCCACCTCTTGAGAATGGAGCACTTTTATCAATTTTTTTTTTTTTTTTTTTTTTTTTTTTTTTTTTTTTTTTTTTTTTTTTTTTTTTTTTTTTTTNTTTTTTTGGGTGAAATAATGTGTTTATGAATTTTCATTAAGTTGGGTACAAGCTTACAATGCGGTAATTTTGGGGTCAGTATTATTTATTTATTTATTTATTTTTGAAAGGTAGCAGAAGAAAGAAACTCCTTTTTAGAAGCATCATGTCTATTATTTCGTGTATCTTGCAAGAGAGGAATAATAAATTCTTGAGGATTGTTTTGGCAAAAGTTTGGAGTAGATTGTGCTAACAGTCGTGATTTGGGTGCGAATCTCGGTTTTGTAGAAGAATGCTGGTAGGACTCTTTGATGGGACCTATTATTGAAACAAAATGACAGAATATTGCATGATCCGTATGATGGCTGGTGGTAGTACTTTCATTTAGGCTCTAATTACAGTTCTTTTGTTAGGTGTTTGCATTATCTGGGTACCCATTTCGTTTTCGTTTGTCTCCCTCCCTCCTGTATACTTTGTTTTTATGACAATTTTTTTTGTTCCTATCAAGGGATCTACTGTGAAAAGGATAGACAATTATTTTTTTCCGATTTTCTGTGGTCACAATTTTCCATTGCTTCTCTTGAATATATTATAGTCTTGGAAATTAGAAGTGTTGTTTAATGGCCATCTATCCATCTAAATTAATTGTTTGATATTGCTTTTCAGGCAGTTTTTTTTAGTTACCATGGAAATCTTCCAGAGGCCCTTGAACATTTCATTGAATGTAGAAATTGGCATAGAGCTCATACTATTTTTATGACTTCAGTTGCTCACAGATTATTCCTGTCGGGTAAGAGTTCATATTGCTTTTTCAGTAACATGAAATGTTCGCTTTAATTACATAGCCTAGGTTTTCATGATGATCATGCTTTGATACTTCATACATGTACTGGAAACAGTAAGATGATTTCAGATCTATCATTGTGGTATATATTTAATGGGACTGGGTTGTAAGTTTCTTTCTTGGTTTAGAACAAATCATTGTTCCTCTCGTTTTTTAGGTTATATTCAAGTTTCATCCATAAGTCCGTGATACCAGTCTTTCATTTTGCTAATGAATTTTTTTAGTAGGATAAGATGTTGATGCTATAATCTGTTGATCTTCCCATTCATATGATGCAGCTGAGCACTCGGATATATGGAAGCTTGCTACTTCAATGGAGACCCACAAGTCTGAAATAGTAAATTGGGAATTCGGAGCTGGACTTTATATATCGTTCTATTCACTACGAAGTTCTTTGCAGGAAACCGATGAAGCGAGCGAATTGGTACGCACACCTAAGCTTTTCTTTTCTAGTATTGTCACCAACTATACAAACGAGCCTTGAATCCAAAGCTTTGGATCTGGATTTGAATTCGTTCCAAATTATTACATTGCAGGACTCGCTTGAAAGCCGAAATGCTGCTTGTGGGGAATTTCTTGGTCGATTAAATGAATCATTGGCAATTTGGGGTGACAAATTACCAGTTGAGGCAAGGTATGTAGAATCCTCAACTGTGACAATAAAGTATGCTATTTGATTGATTCAGCTGGGTTTCTTCATGACTTGTTGACCATAATATGCTCCTCTTAAGAACTTTCACCTACTCTTCTGGAAATCTGGACCCTTTTTCTGTACATTTAATTGTTCTTGTAGCATTGTAGCATTGTAGCATTGTAGCATTAAGGGATTAGTATTGAGTTGTTCATTAATCTGTACGCAGAGTTGTGTACTCAAAGATGGCCGAGGAGATCAGTAAATTACTTTTATCAGATATTGGGGAGGGTTCTACGCGTGATGCTCAGTTAAGCTGCTTTGACACTATTTTTACTGCCCCATTGCGAGAAGACCTGCGCTCAAGTCACTTGCAGGATGCAGTTTCTCTTTTTACTTGTTACCTGTCTGAAATCACATCATAGTCTCGACTACGCAGCTTCGATATTTAACCCGAGAATCGTGTTCTTTCATATATTTTGACGCCTGCCTCTATTCTTTGTACACATTTGAACAAGTAGAGGCAGCAGCAGTGAAGTTTTGCAGACCCCCCCTATTCCCCGACGCACCGCCCAGAGAAAAGGTTTGTTTTTGATTCCTGATGTTGCAATATCAGCAATCAATCCGAACACAAAGTTCGAAGGAACGAAATAATCGGTTCTTGAATCAGTATTTGTTAGAACTATACCTTCCCTTAAAGTAGTCGTTATGGTAGCTATATGTATTTCTCATAGAATTTTTTGCTGATTTATCTTCACTTGAACTCGTGAGCACAGTAGCTTTGGCTTCTGAGTATCAGTTCTTGTCATTATCAAAATGCTTCTGATTTAAACCGTATGAATGCGTAGATTCCAATATTTTCTGAAATGGAAAGGTAAAACTCTTTGGTCTTTTGTAATATCATCTTTATTGGCATCAGAACTGCGTCGATGAATTAGCTCGCTGCTATAGCGAGTGCCTGATCTTGACATCAGATTAAAATGTTTTGCGAATTGGAACGTTTTTAGGATTGGGGTATGGAGATTTGAATCTCGGACCACAAGAAGAGCAAATGATGAGCTCGGGTTTGTATGTAACACCTCTTATTCGATTGTTTTAAAGAACAAATTCTTTTAGGATGAATTCGAAGACTATAAAAAAAACTTTTTTTCCGTTATTTTTTATTTTATATTTTCAGACCTCGAAATTTATGATGTTTTAAAGCATTTTTTGTAATTTATTTTTTATTATTCCACTTTCATTTTGTATTTTTCGAGAGTTTTATTGATAAATAAAATTTACCATTTTTTTTTAGTAATGTTTAATTTTAATTTCGAATTTAAAAATTAAAATTTATAAGTAAATAAGCCTATATTTATTTATATGGGAGAGATTAAATTAGAAAAACTTTAATTATTTAATTTTTATACTTTTTTTTTATTACTTTAAGAGCCTAATATAATGTATATTAGGGATTATTAAATTTTAACTATTTAATCGTATATAATGTAAATATTACTCGTTATACATATCTAATATATATTCCATAATTAATTATTATAATATATTATCTAAATATTATATTTTAATATATATTGTTTTAGTTTTATTTACAAAAATCGAAATTTATGAGTAAATGTATATATAAGAAAGTGTCAGACGAATTAAGAGTATTGAGTTTCATCCATTCGGCTCTGTTCGATTCTCAAGGTTTGGGACGGAGAAGATGATGGAAGGTGTGGCGCTGAAGCTCCAATTCAGAATTCCTACTTCCTCCACACTCCGCCATTCCTCTTCTCCTTTTCTCCGCTGCAGCTTCCGCAGATTTTCCTCTCCTTTCTCAGTTTCTGCCTCTGCTTCCACCGCCAGGGAAACCGACAACTTGCATCTCGGCTCACTTTCCCTTGGGCACATAACTCGACCTGATTTCCCTATCCTCCATCAGGTTCTTGTGTTTATGTGTGTGTGTGTTTGATTCTCTATGTTTTTCTTTGCTAATTTGGCCGGTTCTTCGTTTGCATTAATCATATGGTCATATGTCGTCTATTGGTTATAAGATTATTTAAGGTTGTGAATTAGGTTTTATTGAGTATCACTGTTTGAGTTTCAATAGGTTATTGTTGTACTGTATTGGTACTTTATGCGGTGGAGTTAATGGCTGTGTTGTGATCTGCAGGAAGTAAATGGCTCCAAGCTTGTCTACTTGGACAACGCTGCCACCTCGCAGAAGCCCCGTGCTGTGTTGAAAGCTTTGCAGAATTATTATGAGGCTTACAATTCAAATGTTCATCGTGGCATGCACTTCTTGAGGTAGATTACTTTGGTATTAAACGTGAATGAAAACGATGTCTATCTGCAATGATCACTTGTAATTGCGACCATTTATGACTGTAGTACGAAGGCAACTGACGAGTATGAATTGGCAAGAAAGAAGGTTGCGTCTTTTATCAATGCTAGAGATGCTAGTCAGATTGTTTTTACAAGGAATGCAACTGAAGCTATCAATCTAGTGGCTTATTCCTGGGGCATACCTAACTTAAAATTAGGAGATGAGGTGCGTATTGTGTTAGGCTATTGCATCAATGTTAGTAGTTTAAGGCTGGTGATGGCCTTGCAAATATGTACTGTTTAATGCACGTGTACGTACTGATTCTGCATGCACATGTTATTCGTATGTACTGATTCTTTATGCGCATGTTATCGAAACCAAAACAAAGTTTGTTACTAATTATTATGCAGAAAAGATGTTTAATCCACCGAGTTCTTTTGAGTAATATTGTATACTTGGCTACTGTTATTGAGTAAGTGACCCCACTATTGGAGTCAGGGAATGCAAACACATGTAATTTATATTATAGGGACCTATCGTTAAAACTATTATAGGAGTGGCCTCCTGTCCGGACAAATTAGATGTGTAGTACTTCCTTACACACGACTCACACGTGCGAGTGTGGATCCCTAGGCGGTTTGTACCTCCCTAGACCCATCATAGTTGAGCTAGTTGTCCGTAGCAACGTTTGGAAGTCAGCGGACTCTCGAGTATCATGCGAGGCATGATCATCATTATCATCATATTGTATGCGTCTGTACTCATCATCATAAATTGGGAAGTGACATGATGATGATGCATGATAATGTGACGATGTAAGATGTATGATGATGAGGTAACTTAATATGACGTTATTCCATATTAAGAGGATGTGCATGTATTAAATGCCACAATGCATTATGACGATGAGTTTTCTAAGACACAACCCTAAATTGATGTAAATGATGATGAACGTATGAAAGCCAATGCATGCATATTACTTAGAGTAACATGTAAACGGTGTATAGGGTTGTGTCACAAAGATGATTTAAAGATGAAAAGTATAAGACCTCATGCATTTTGTGTCTCTATTCTTGTATCTTCAGTTAGTGCATAAATTTTATGAGCTGGATGTTCAAGTTGTTTGAGTTTCATGGAAGGTGAGCTTTGCACTTCCCATTAAAATCTGTCAATTTCAATGGGTTTACATTTTATACTTGATCGTATTCTTGTTGATTGTCTAAGGTGGAGCTTTTTAAAAACTCAGTTTTAGGCTGTGGTTCATTGAGCTTATCTGTGCCTGAGTGTAGTTTGGTTTTATTGCTGTGAGATTTTTATGAAGGTGTTTCTGAAGTTGGATTTAAGTTAATAAAAGTGCTTTTGCCTGCATTCATTATATTTTTAAGTACATGGAACCTCACACTGTATTAACTATTTTTTCTTTCAGTGCAGGTCATAATTACAGTTGCTGAACATCACAGTGCTATTGTCCCCTGGCAAATTGTAGCTCAAAAGACTGGTGCTGTTCTGAAGTTTGTGAATTTAGGTGAACATGAAGTCCCAAACTTGAAAGATTTCAAGGAGATGTTTTCAACAAAAACGAAGCTTGTGGTTACCCATCATGTCTCAAACGTACTAGGTACACTCATCTATTTGATAATAATACAATTCAATGAATGCAGAAGCAAAGAAAAGAACTACAGGACATTCCCCCTTCTCTTGACTTGATTTGATTCTTTCTGCAGCGTCTGTTCTTCCAATTGAAGAAATAGTTGGCTGGGCACATCGTTTTGGAGCAAAAGTGGTAGTAGATGCATGCCAGAGTGTTCCACATATGGTTGTTGACGTCCAGGTGCTTGATGCTGACTTTCTTGTTGCTTCTTCTCACAAGGTTAGGAAATTTTCCCACTAATAAAATCTTGAGCCTTACATTTTGTGCATATGAAGTTAAGGAATAAACATGCTTCAGATGTGTGGGCCTACAAGCATTGGATTTTTATATGGAAAGAGTGAGCTCTTGTCTGCAATGCCTCCATTCTTAGGTAACTCTATGTAAGTAAAAATGTATCAGATAGTTAATGAGAAGTCATTATTTAATGTCCTTATTTGGTCCTACATGGTTCTAGGTGGTGGAGAGATGATATCAGATGTATTTCTTGACCATTCCTCATACGCAGAACCTCCTTCCAGGTTGGTGAACTGCATGCAATTTTGTCTTTTTCTTTGTATTTTAACATAATGATAATTTCGTACTTGATAATTCATATATTTGGAATAATCTTAAGATCTAAATAACTGACTTCTTGAATGGTTCTATAATTTTGTGATGTCTATTTCTATTAATAACTCATTTTCTCCTCCATTAGATTTGAGGCTGGGACACCAGCAATTGGAGAGGCAATTGGGTTGGGAGCTGCTATTGATTATTTGTCTGGAATCGGCATGCAAAAGATTCATAGTTATGAAGTGAGTTGATTGTATTTTGACATATGCATCTCATTCCTTGAGTTGGGTGTGCAAAAATTGTGAATGTGGGAAGCCTTCAGGTTGTCAACTAAATAGATGCATAGCATAGTAATCAAATTCTCTCCTTAATCAAATCGTTCCGTTACTCAGTTGGCCTAGTGGTCAATAAAAGGCTTAGATAGAATGAGTGGGGTTCAAGTTATGTTCCCCACCTATTTGGGGATTTAATACTCTATGAATTACCTTAGCAACCAAATGTGGTAAAATGAGACGGTTGTCCACCCAATGAGAATAATCGAGATGGCATAACCTGACTTGATACCCTATACCTTAACGACCAAATGTGGTAGAATCAGACGGTTGTCCACCCCATGAGAATAATCGAGGTGGCATAACCTGACTTGATACCCTATGAATTACCTTAGCGACCAAACGTGGTAGAATCGGTTGTCCACCCAATGAGAATAATCGAGGTGGCATAACCTGACTTGATATCCTATGAATTACCTTAGCAACCAAATGTGGTAGAATCAGACGGTTGTCCACTCCATGAGAATAATCGAGGTGGCATAACCTGACCCTGTCCTAGACACTATGGAGGTAAAGAGAGAGGAAAATTAGGTTACATGAACTCTGAAAACTGAAAATCTAGAATAGAGATGATAAATATGTGTACTAGCTTTGATGCTCATCTGTCTGCAAACAGGTTGAATTGGCGAATTATCTGTATGAAAGCCTTCGTGCAGTGCCTAACATTCACATATATGGCCCAGCTCCCACAGTAAGTGTTCAACGAGCTGCGCTATGTTCCTTCAATATTGAAAACATTCACCCAACAGACATTGCATCCTTTCTTGATCAACAGGTACTATATCTGAATTAGAAATTGAACCCTACTTTCAACCCTTCTCAAGTCGGTGAAAATATTTTAATGCAGCACGGTGTAGCCATCCGATCAGGACACCACTGTGCGCAGCCCCTCCATCGGGCACTCGGCGTGACCGCGAGTGCACGAGCTAGCCTTTACTTCTACAACACAAAAGAGGATGTGGACTACTTTATCCAGGCTCTAAATGATGCTGTAAGTTTCTTGGACGCTTTGAGGTAGAGATCAGGCAATACCAACTTCCTGGTCTGGTAGGTCCATATCTTGAACTGAACCTTCAATAATGCAAGGCACTCTATTTCTTGGTCTATTTCTTGGTTATCTTGAGCCAGCAGTGACTGCCATCTCTTTGCCCTTGTAATTACTCCTGGTTTTAGGCTTTATAATACTCATAAACTAATTTAATTTAGCTATAGTTTCATGGACTCCATGAAATATTATATATAGCTTTGTTTTACGAGATTTTAATTATTTCTCAATTAGCTATCTTATATTCTAAGAGACATCCATCAATCAACATGGGTAATATTTTAAACGGTAAATGTTAATCGTTGATATACAATATCACGCAATAGTAAACTATATTATAATTATTATCTCATAATACTCATAGTAATGTAATAATATTTGCTTTATTTAAAGTCAAGTTATTATTTACGTAACTTAGAAGAAAAAAAATATAGGTTTGAGAGGTAACTTGAGTATGCTCGTTCCATTCATGAGTACTAAGGGAGGGACTTGCAACATCTAGCTTGATTATCAATTTTTTTAAGAACATAAGAACATAGCAAAGTGAGGTAAATATTTGAAATTCTTACGAAAAAGTTCTGGAAATTCGAATTTTTAACCGTTTAGAATTAACCTAATTTGGTTTAAACTAATTCAAATCTTTAAATTTTAATCCCACTTCCTAAGAATGTTATTAATATAATTATTTTTCTAATATAGAATTTAAATATCAACCGATAAATTCTTAATATTTTAATTAAATAAACAATGTTTAGGCTCTCCAACATATTTCAATTGATAGTAAGTTTCAAATCATTGCGCCAAAATTACAATAGCAAAAGATTAATGGAAAAATAGAAATGGGAAATAATTAAAATATTTTCCTTTTTAAAAATGATAATAATAATAATATTATTATAATTAAAGCTGTGAATTTCTATCCTAACTTTTCTGGGCCCAAACTAAAGATTCGGCCCATACAAAAGGTGAATAAGCCCAATCTAAACAGATCGGAGCGTCCAACTCCAGCCTGTCGCTGAAGTGCCTATTCAGGCTCTCCTCCTAACGGCTAGTAATTCCAAATTACAATCAGACGGTACTCTGGCCGCTGGATGCGATGCCCATCCAACGGTCATCATTTCATGGAAATCAGACCGTTGGGACAGGCATTGGCTCCGCTCGCAGCTTTAAAGAGGAAACGACACAATGCCACAGAGAGCAATCGATACGGAAACGCAGAGAAAAACTGAAAAATTCTCAGAGGAAAAAAGCGAGAACGATCGTTCGAAGAGTGAAAGAAGAAGAAGAAGAAGAGTGTATGTGACCGACGGAGTGGCGACGAGAAACACTGAAGGAGAGACGCTCAACAGCCGTCTCCAACTCTTTCTTTTCTCTCTGTTTCCAAGTCTTGAAGGAATTTTCGGAAGTAAGGAAGAACTAATGGCGGCTCGAGCTGTTGCTCCGCAGCAACCACTACGAATCAGAGGTGTGGAAATTAACCTACATTTATCACTTCATCTCGATTTTTCTTGTGAAACTTTAACAATTCTTGTTTTCGATGGCTGTCTTTTGGAGTGATTTGTCTGATAGATGCCGGAATCTAGACTGTTTATTCTCATTGTAGTTAGCTTTCGGTCCTGATTTTACTGTATTGTTATCGACTTGTCTTGATCCTGGTTCTTCGATCTTTTTCTTATTGTTAGGGCTTGTTTGGTTCCTGACTTTTTCCTCCTTTCATCCTGTAACTGATTTTGAAATTCCCTTGAATTCCTCACTTATCATTTGACTATATTGATATTGAAGGTGAAGGTAAGCCGAAGATGGTAGAGGCTGAAGGAAGAACAAGGCGAGTTCTTCAAGATATAGGGAATCTGGTGCCTGATCGAGCCGTGGAAGGAAAACCCGGCCCTCAACCTGCCGAGAAGAACAAGGTAGAGATCTGGCACAATAATCCTGATAATGTAGTAAATCTATCTCAGATCCTCATGAAAACTTAATTTGCAGAAAGCAATCACCCAAAAGCTGGGTGGGGGAGTAGGAAAGGGAGGCGATGTAGCGGCGAAGGCTACAGTAGTTGAGAAATGCAAAGCTGAGAAACCTAAGACTGTACTCAGCTCCGTCGACAGGCGACATATAATCAACATCAGCGATAGTAAATCAAGGGATAAGAATAAGAGATCTCTGACTTCAACTCTTAGTGCCAGAAGCAAGGTAATGCCATTTTCTTTACCCAATTCCTTGAGTATTGCTTGCTAATCTTCTGCTAAAGTAACGTATATCAAATTTGATTCTAAAGGCTGCCTGTGGGCTCAATAATCCACTGGATTCAGTAGCTAATATTGATGAAGCAGATGCTAACAATGAATTGGCAGTTGTTGAATACATCGATGATATGTACAAGTTCTACAAGCTTGCAGAAGTACGCCACTATTTGCTCTCATTTTCCTACTTATGTTGCAGCTTTTCTTCCCTTTTTGTAACATTTGAAGCCTTGTTTTGCTGCAGGATGAAAACATAGTGACAGATTACATTGGAACACAGCCAGATTTGAATGCCAAGATGAGGTCCATCCTCATAGATTGGTTGATTGAAGTTCATCGCAAGTTTGAACTAATGCCAGAAACCCTCTACCTCACAGTCAACATTGTAGACCGATTCCTTTCCTTGAAGACTGTGCCAAGGAGAGAGCTTCAATTAGTTGGAGTCAGCTCTATGCTGATAGCATGCAAATATGAAGAGATTTGGGCCCCAGAGGTATATCAATGGCTAAATTCTAAAAACACCAATATCACTGTCTTGTGTTCCTTCAGCCTCATAATTGGATATTGAAAATGCAGGTCAATGATTTTGTGAGTATATCTGCAAATACTTACCAGAGAGAACAGATTTTGGTGATGGAGAAAGTAATCTTGGGGAAGTTGGAATGGCTTCTAACAGTTCCTACACCCTATGTTTTTCTTGTTCGATACGTCAAGGCTTCTGAGCCGTCCGATAAGGAGGTGGGTTGTGAGATTCTCATAAAAAACTGCATGAAAAGTGTCTGGTAACTGAAATCTTAAGAAAGCATAATAAATTTCTCCTCCTCCTAATGCAGATGGAGAACATGGTGTTTTTTCTAGCTGAGCTTGGTCTGATGAACTACCCCATAGCCATATCATACAGCCCATCAATGATTGCTTCAGCAGCTGTTTATGCTGCACGATGCACACTGGATAAGAGCCATCTCTGGACAACAACATTGCAGCACCATACAGGCTATGTTGAAGATGAGTTGAAGTAATAAACACAAACTTCCTCATAAGTTCTTTTCTTTTTTTCTTCATAAACATCTGATGAACTATGTCCAAATTTTTGTGCAGGGAATGTGCAGAGCTCCTTGTGAACTTGCACCGTGGGGCTGCAGATAGCAAGCTGAAGGCTGTGTATAGGAAATATACGAGCCCAGATCGTAGTGCAGTTGCTCTGTTTCCTCCAGCTAGAAGTGTCAGCCCAGATCGCAGTTTAGAAGTATGATCATAAGGGTTGGGTTTTCCTTATTCTATTCTTTTGTGTAGGAGATCATTTTGCTGTTAATGATCTCATCTTGTTGTTAGCTGCTAATATGGCTCTGTGTGTGTATTATTAGAGCTGTGATGCTTAATTACTCTATTAATTCCTTTTGCATTCTTACGTTCAGTGAATGAGAGAGGTCAGGGTTTCACCTAATATATATTATCTTTGGATGTGTTCATACTTGATTACTCCAATTTATTTGTTCAAATCTTCTCTATGCATTGGGGCTCGGGTGGAGGACGACGTTTGAATCATGACCCTAATGATATAAGGTTTGAAATGACTTTCTTAAGAGCTTAAAAGCAATGTTTTTTTAAGCTCTAACAAAGAAATTCATTCCAAACAAGCTCAAAAATTGCTCGGGCGGAGGCCCCAAGGTTTCTCGGGCGAAAATTTGAATCACAACCCTTAATAATGTTTGAAATGACTTTCTTAAGAGCTTAAAAACATTTTTCTTCAATATTTTAAGTCGATTATGTTTTCCCTCTTCCTCGGGAAAAGACAATCAATACAAATTCCTAATCATGGTTCCTTGTAGATCTGAACTCCAGATGTTTGATATCTTTCTCTTTGAATGAGATCTCAATTTCCAGAAATTCCTAATCATGGTTCCTTGTAGATCTGAGCTCCCAGATGTTTGATATCTTTCTCTTTGAATGAGATCTCAATTTCCAGCGACCGTTGCATTAGATATCTTACAACTGGAATCCCTCATTTTTCCGAAGTTTTGAATCATAACCCGGGTAATAATAACCTTACCTTCTAAGGGTTCAGAAACAAAATTTTTGGGCAAAACAATCTTTCGAAATTAAAGGAACCAACTTTGTTGGATCAGAACAAAAAAATCAGTCTAGAGATGAAGTTTTGAATCACAAGCAAGGAATAATAACTTGAAATGACTTTCTAACAGTTCAAAAACAAATTTATTTTGGCCAAAACAATGTTTCAAAATTGAAGGATAGTAACTTTGGATCAGAACAAAAAAATTGAAGGAAGTTATTTGAATCTTTTTCTCTAAGCAACATTGTGTTGGATTCTCTTCTTCCCCTTCATGGCCCTTGAAATGTATGTATAACAGTAATGTTTGAATCAGAGAAGAAAAATTCCCATTGAGAGAGAGAAGAAGAAATTATCTATCCATCACTATCATCAATGGTGATTCCTCATTCATTCACCTTAACTTTCGAGCCACAGCAGCTTTTCCTTACATGCCTTTGAGCTTCTTCATCTTCTTCGTTTTCCTTCTCAACATTGTGTTGATGATTCTTTTCATGCTCTGAACTAATGCAGCTAGAAGAAGATTCTTCAGTCACCTTAACCTTTGAGCCACAGCAGCTTTTCCTACCATGCCTTGGAAGAATTTCAGCTTCATTTTCTTCACTCACATCTCCTTCCTTCTTCCCAATCTCCAATCTTCTGTCCATAAACTCAGAATTCTCCTTCCAAACTTCCCCATTATCATAAACCTCCTTTTTCCATATTGGCACAGACGCCTTGAGCTCATCGATCACGAACCGGCAAGAATCCATTGCATCAGCTCGATGAACAGCTGAAACTGCAATGAACACACTGATCTCCCCAACAGGAACAGGACCTAATCGGTGCGCAACTGCAATTGAATGAAGGTTCCAAGACGATCTTGCAGATGAACAAATGGATTTGAGGCTCCGTATTGCCATTGGTACATAAGCCTCGTAACGCAGTTCCACCACCGTCTTGCCTTCAAAATTGTCCCGAGTAGTGCCTGAAAATGTAGAGATAGCGCCGGCCTGGGGAACACTAACAAACTTGATGTACTTTACTATGTCGATTGGGACGTTCTCTTCCAAGATTTCAACAAGATTTCTCTCCTCCAAAGCCATTTCTTGCTCAAGTCTGTGTAATTTCAGCAAACAAACTTCACAAGAGAAAATTTGACATCAAACTTGTTCTCCTTTGCAGATATAGAAAGTACTATTTTATTTGGTAGATTCAGTGATAAATATGAAAATCGAGGAAGAAATTCTTGAGCGTGGAACTGAAGTCAAATCGGACCGAGATGTATCGGTACACGACACAAATGCACTCGCAACTTCGCTTGAATCCGAGCCGAATCGGATGCATTTTTAGATAAACTAAAGA
This sequence comes from Cucurbita pepo subsp. pepo, assembly GCF_002806865.2. NCBI lineage: Eukaryota > Viridiplantae > Streptophyta > Magnoliopsida > Cucurbitales > Cucurbitaceae > Cucurbita > Cucurbita pepo. The sequence goes on from NC_036642.1 coordinate 2,693,662, forward strand.
AAAAGTATCGCAAGTTAACTCGGGGACATCGCTACGCCAGTACTAACCTTTCAAATCAATGAAAGGGCAGGCTGCTAAGAAATGGACGAGGACTCGGCAACGGAGAAAAATGAAACCGAGACAAAAAATTCATGGAAGTTCGAAGTTGAATCGAAAATCAAACACAAATCAGCGAGACAAACGCAAGATAATCAAAGATAGAAACTAACCTGTTCGTGTTCAGTTCATGAAAAGAAACAGAATCCTCTCTACCTTCAGAGACGCTCCATGATTTAATCCAAACGAAATCCAAACTTCGATCGATTCACAGTTCTCGAGCTTGCTAATTTAGCGCTCGAACCGAAAATTTGGACAACCTACATCAAGCGATGAAGATGAAGATAAAGATGACTCCACGAATTGAAAGAATCCAAAACTCAGACTCGAAATGGCACACGAGTCCATGTGGGCTCCGATTCTCAGGTGAAATAAGGGAGGCAATGGAACTGGCTGCCTTGGGCCGTTGATTTGGTTGACTTCTTTTCTTCGGATTTTCAACGGTTGAGATTGGTTCAATCACGTGATAGAAAATAAGGCCAGGCCCATAAAAAATAGGCCCATAACCACCAGATCCAAAATTGTTTATTTTAATTTATATTTTATTGTCTATTTACCTTTTTACCCTTACCCACTAATTTTTTCACCTTCAGGCCGCGAAGTAGCGTATATAAGGACCCGACTAAACTGTTTGTTCACTTCCAGAGAACTCAAGACTGGAGAGTATCCCGACGCGACCCTCACTTTCCGGCGAGCTGGTGGCTGATCCGTCATCATTCTCCCCCATCTCCGGCAGTATCAGGTCGGTAACTGCCGCTTTTATCATCAATGATTCTGTTATTGCTGTCTCACTCTCTCTGAAAATGGTCGGTCACAAGAGGCGTTTTCTTCCTCTCTTCCTCCTTGTCTCTGTTTCTATCCTCTTCTTCTTGACTCACTTCTACTCTTCCGTTCCCCCTTCCTTCCCTTCAAACCCTAACCCTAATTTTGCTCTTACCGGGCGAATCTCCGACCCTAAAACCTCTGGTTTCACTCTAATCGTGAAGGTTCTTGCTTACAATCGCCTCGATTCCGTGTCCCGCTGCCTTCGGTCCATTGCCAATGCGGATTATCTCTCCGACCGCGTACATCTCCATGTTTACATTGATCATTTCCCTCACGATGATGCGCATATCAACCTCAACGAGTCGCATCGGATCTTGCAATTTGTTGATAAACTTGTTTGGAATTTTGGGGAAAAGCTGATTCATTATCGGACGGGGAACGTGGGTTTGCAAGCGCAGTGGTTGGAGGCTTGGTGGCCGAGCTCTGACAATGAGTTTGCTTTCGTTGTGGAGGATGATTTGGAGTTATCGCCGCTTTATTATAAGTTCCTGAGGAGTTTAATTTTGAATTATTATTATAACACTTCGAATTATGATCCTTCAATATACGGGGCTTCGCTGCAGCGACCAAGGTTTGTTCCAGGTACCACTTTTCTTTTGGATGATGTCCTGTGCATGGATCTGACAAATGTATGTAGATAAAATTTAGATATATTCATTTATCTTGTTCTTCTTTTGACCAAATGATACAAAGTGGAGGGGGGAGGGGTGAATTTCTCAATTGGTTGAAGTTCCAAGGCCTTTCTTGCTATTAAATTTCTTGATTTTATAGCTGTATTTCGTTATTTTAGCGGTAGTAAGTTTTGTTGTCAGTTTGACCCCCGATCTATATCCAAAAACTGTGTGTTGTGACCTTTCGAATTATACGCCTTCACAAACTGTATGTTGTTGCTATATGTAATAGTGACTCATTTAAATAGGAGATCAAATTTTTAGTAATTAAAGCATCTGGTTAAGTTTTTTTTCCCCCCAGTTGCAGAAGTTCATCTATAAAATGTTAATATACCTCTCTTTCACAAGTGCATTATGACTTTTTCCTTTTGGTACTCAAGTTTATCCTCCTTAGCTTGTGTTCATCTTGTTGGAACCAATATCTTGTGGGCGCAATGAGACCTGCTTGAAGGAACATGAGGGTAACAAGAAACAGGTCGTGTTAGGGATTTGTGGGAAAACTTAACTGTCCGTGGATTGAAGGTTACCACCTTTTGTTCACTCTTAAGATTACAAGATGATTTTTCTTTTTCTTATTCAAATTTGAACATAGTCACTTGTCTATGCTGACTAGATTGGAGGTCAAGGGACTTCAAACTTCACAACTCTAACTGTTGCCTTTTGGATCCTTAGTGATTCCCGAATGAATTGCATCGCTGTAAATTTTGAATCCAACTTCCGAATGAGGAGCATATCTAGTTAGTCCCCTCTGATTCCATTGTTGTCCTTAGGAATCTTACAATTGGATCCAACTTTATACGGATAGAACTTCTTATAGTAGTAAATCTATCTTGAATGCTAAGAAGTTCTTTTTTTATTTTATTTTGCAGTTTTCAGCATTATGTTAATTGTCTTTTACTAATACTACAGATCTTTATGAGGTTTGGAGGAGTGATTTGTTTCTCATGCCTTCATTTCCTTTTTTATCTTTCTAAATCAAACTGTTCTTCCAAGGTTCGATTTTTCAAAACAAAGTTTTACAACTTCTGTAAAAAAAGTGAGAAAATGCTTCTTTTCCTGCACACATGGCTAGAAGTTCTAGAAACAGGTGTTCAACTTTTCCACCATCATTCTAAGGCATGCCTGTTCTTTGCTGTCCACAGGTAAACATGGTAACAAAATAAGGTTGGATGACAGTACCAGATTATTTTTGTACCAGTTGGTTGGCACTTGGGGTCAGCTTCTCTTTCCAAAGCCTTGGAAGGAGTTTAGATTGTGGTATGATGAGCACAAGGCGAAGGGCATCAAGCCAATACTTGATGGCATGGTATTCATGATTATTGATTTTATGTGGTGATAATTCGTTCTTAATTTGTCTTTTAAAGTGAAAAAACCTGTTTGTGGATCATCTGCAGGTGACAACAGGATGGTACAAGAAGATGGGAGAAAGAATATGGACTCCTTGGTTTATCAAATTTATTCATTCTCGTGCCTATTTTAATATCTACACCAATTTTTTACACGAGAGAGCACTGAGTACTTCTCACAGGGATCCTGGTGTAAACTATGGAAAAACAGCTGGTCCTGATTCACACTTACTGGATGGAAGTTCACTTGATTTCGATCTCCTGGAGATGAAGCCTCTAAGCGATCTGAAACGGTATGATTTCTGCTTTAGAGAAGTCATTCCTCAAAGAATTGTTAAAAGCAAGAGTGAGCTTGGTTCTGTTCTCCACTCCGTTCAGAAACATGAAAACATAATCATTGTGAGTGTATTTGGCGTATCAGAGTCCACTGTGAGGAATTTTCTTTGCCATTTTGAAAGGTTGAACATAAGAAACTATATTTTGTTGGGCCATGAATCTGAGTTACTATATGATCTAACAAGAAGAGGACACCCAGTAATTTATGCAGACCAATTTCTGAACACTGTCAAAACTTTCAGTTCTACGGCTTCTGAAGGCACCACAGCTGAACTAGTGAAGTTAGTTCTAGCGAAGTTCTACATTGTTAAGTCATGCTTGGAACTTGGTTACAATCCTGGATTGGTAGATGGAAACATGGTTTTTGTCAATGGTGATCCATTCACAGACTCGAGTCTTGCGGACGACATCTTTTGTGGCCAGAGTGTCGAAATTTTCTTCATTAAAAGCTCATCCTCTGCTCAAAAGATGTGGGTTAGTCATATCGTCCCCGAGGCTGAAGCCATGGTAGAGTCTTTGATGAGTAGAGGTGCCTCGTCTAGATACGACATTAGTTTCGTAGGCATAGCTAATAAGTTATTGGAACAACATGGTGCTAAGTTCAAAACAGCTGAGAAGATGAGCTTTGTTGTGAATATTGGTAACAATCCTACCAACGCGTCATTAGGTGATGGGAAAAGGCTGCTATTTTGGCCTGCTGATATGAACGTTAATCATGTAGAGAAACGACTTGAGGAACTGGGTTTTTGGATCATTGATGGTGACTTTTCTTGCAAAGCTGTTGTCTGTAATGGATTGTAGTACTCTATCTTTAGCAATGTCCAAACAATATTCTTTTTTAGTGACCCTTTTCTTTTATACTGAACTCTATAAGAGATATTATTTGAGATTCGAATCTTGTGCATGGCCAATTTTGAGCTGATGAGTTCTCGTCCGTCCTTCGTTGATGTATATGTTCGGGTAAGATATACAGGGATGAACTCGGTCTCGCAATCTGAGAAGTTATTTTCTCCCATTGTCCCTAATCTCTTTGTCTTGTTTAAAGTGAATTTGACATTGTAATAACTTTTCTTTTGGTGTCATTAGGGGAAGTTTGACCTTTCTAACACATGTTCAGTCGTGCAGGTGTTGGCTGTGCTGAATTTTTTCCGATCAAAGTATCCAACAACACAACTCGACTCTACTTGACTACACCTCATGCTCGTTCATGGAGGTAGTTTGCTTTACTCAACTCTCTTTTTGATAACAAAGTAGAGTCTCGAACCTAACATTCATTAGTGTTCTTACCTTTGTAAGCATTTACTCCTATTAAAATGATAATAGTTAAACACAAGAAAATCACTTTCCATTACTAAAGGGCGGAGTCCATTCTTTGTCCAATATTTTACTTAATTTCTCTATTAATGATAATTTTGAAACATTTATGAAATATCAGTGATACATATTGCAACAAGTATTTTTTAAATATAGAATATGTATGAGATTCCACGATTGAGGAGGGGAAAGAAACATTCTTCATGTAGAAACCTCTATCTACCGAACACGTTTTAAAACCTTGAGGGAAAGCCTAAAAAAGACCATGTCGGTTAATGTGAGCCTACCGAACACGTTTTAAAACCTTGAGGGAAAGCCTAAAAAAGACAATGTCGGTTAATGTGAGCCTACCGAACACGTTTTAAAACCTTGAGGGAAAGCCTAAAAAAGACAATGTCGGTTAAAGTGAGCCTGAGTTGTTATAAATTGTATTAGAGGTAGACACTGGGACGCGATGTGCCAGTGAGGACGTTGACCTCCAAAGGAAGTGGATTGTGATATCTCACATTGAAAAGGAAGTGGATTGTGATATCTCACATTGATTAAAGAGGGATATCGAAATATTTTTTGTAAGAGTGTGAACCTCTCATTACTAGCTACTTTTACAATAAAATTTAAATGTACTTTATATATATATATATATAGATTAATTAAATTAGACAATCTTCAAGAATCAGGTAATTAATAAAAGTTAATTAAAATACTAATATCCTGATATCCAAGCGCCCCAATTATCGCAGTTGGTGGAACTCCAACTCTTGTAATTAAAAATTAAGTAGCCAATTAAGCGACATAATCAAGATTTAACATTCCACTTAACATTGGGTCTCTGACAACCGACATCTGACATCTTCTATTATTACTTTATTTATTCTCTATATTTCCTTTTGGAATTTGATTCCCCTCTGTGTCCTTTACTCATAGAATATTTTGTTTCTTTTTATTTTTATTTCCAAGTTAAGACTGTTTGCTTCATTCATTAGGTTAACTACTAAGCCATAATTTATTGCCACTTATGGTTAATAAATATGAATCTCCCTCCTTACATCATTTCAAATAATAATAATTAATTTTTTAAAAATATTTTAGACCGCTTTGTCGTCTTCTAAATAAACTCGAGCTAGCTAAACCATCAGCTAACTCATTTGTTACCCAGAAAAATGAGTTTCCTAACCATTTAAAAAGAATAAGAAAAAAATTAATGACAAAATTACATAATTACCCTTCATATCCTAAAATTAGAATATATTCTATAAATTTTAGACATTTTTTTCTCTTTAAAAATTTACAAAAAGATTAATATTCGATTAGTACGAATTAGCCAACACAACCATAATAATTTCATAAATTGTGAATTTATAATTATCCACTTAGCCCATTTTCAAAAAAATAAAAGTAAATTAAATCAACTTAGAGTTGGTGTAATTAGTGCGAAAATGAGGGGCATATTAGTAAATTGCGAAGAGAGTATATAGCTGGCATCACAGGCCAAGCATGATTTTTCACTAGACTACATACATCCCTCTGGCAGAGCCAAAATCTCTCTCGGTTTCCAGTTCACGAATCCCTAGAAGAATTAATGGAACAGAGGAAGTACAGAGCCGATCTTCTTCCGTCTCCCTTCCTTCTCGTCCTCATTTTCCTCTCCCTTTCCGGCCGATCTCTCGTTAACGCCTACCAGAACTACACCGTCGGTGATTCCCTCGGTTGGTTCGATGAATTGGAGAAACCTGCCGTCGATTACCAGAACTGGACCGTTGGCAAGACCTTCAGCCTCGGCGATTTTCTAAGTAAGTTCTGATTATTTTTCCTCTTCGCTCTCTCTGTTTAGTTTATGATTTTGATTTTCGATTTATCGTTACGCAAACTCGGAATTTCGGATCTCTCGCTTCTCGATTTTCGAAAAACTCGTACGATTCGATTTCCGTCTTCGCTTGATCGTGTTTAGAATCTTCTTCGTTATGACTTGCAAATTTGTCCTGTTTCCTTCTCGTTTTATCGTTTTCCAGAGTAAATGTGTGGTCCATCTGCGATCTTCTGATATTTTCATCTCTCTAGTTTTTTTGTCTGTATTTTTGTTTCAATGAATCGATTCCAGTCTTCGATAACTTTAATTAAGTAAAAATTGAACAAAATTGACTTTAAGGACGTCATTTCGACCTAATTCATACTCTACCAGTGAAAAACTTAGCCGCTCTAAATCATAGATTTGAATAATTCCCCTCATGTAAGCCAATATTATAGAAAAACAATAATAATAATGTGATTACGAATCGCAAACATATTGAACCAACCAATCTTAATGTAAATAGATTTCATAACTTCCTTTTAAGGTCGATTTATGAACATTATATTCTAAATATAAATAATAAATTGAATTTTCATTTTTCGTTGCTTTTACTTGAAAGAGCCCCATGAAAACATAGCTTCTTCTGGAAATGGGAGCGTCGTTTTAGGTTAGTTTAGGATAGTCAATGATTGAAAGGGGAAAGTTCAATAATAGATGGAGCTCCTTATCCAGCCCGAAGCTAAAAAAAAAAAAAAATAATAAAAAAATAAATAAAAAGGCACTAGCCGTACATACCAAGAAGGTTTTGACAGCTGAACTAACATGACGGTGTCTTGTGCGTTTCCTTTCTTCTCTCTTTTTCTCCCAAGTTTTCCACCATGCACGCAACTGTATTCTTACTACTGTACTGTGTGACACGTGTTCTCGTATGATTGGTTGGTTTGAGAATTGTCGGCCGTGTTCATCCATGTGCCGCTTTGTTGTAAAGCTGTTAACTGTTAAGCCCCTAAAATTTTGTGGCCTATTTTATTTTTATAATTTATAATTAAGTTTAGTAGTCAATAAATTTATGTTTTATAGATCCTTAACAAATTAAAATTGTTTAAAAAATATTTGTTCTATTAAATTTGTATTTGAACTTTGNTAAGCCCCTAAAATTTTGTGGCCTATTTTATTTTTATAATTTATAATTAAGTTTAATAGTCAATAAATTTATGTTTTATAGATCCTTAACAAATTAACATTGTTTAAAAAATATTTGTTCTATTAAATTTGTATTTGAACTTTGTAGTATAATTTAGAAATTAGACTTGTGATGTTGATATACTGTTGCTCAATTTTAGAAATTTAATAAATTTGAGGATTGAAAATAATTTAAAAAAATGTTGGGATATTTATTTTGCAGTTTTCAACACGGACAACAATCACTCAGTTGTGCAAACTTACAATTTCACTACATACAACCTTTGCGACTATGACGACGCATCGGAAGACGACACGACGGAATGGTCCGCCGCCGACCCATCCGCGACCACTCCTCACGCTGTGACGGTGGCCGTGCCGCTGGTGAAAGAAGGGGCCAACTATTTCTTCTCCGGGCACTACGACGGTGAACAATGCCAAAATGGGCAACATTTCAAAATAAATGTCACTCATGGACAGGGCCTTCCGAAGAGCTTGGGAGACTCTTCCGACGAAGCTCCAGCTCCGGTAGTTCCCGACTCGGGCGACCGAACCGAATCAGCACCCGACACCATCGTCCCTTCCAGTTTCGACAATCCCAGAAACGACGTCGCTGATAATGATAGCGACAAGAAGGAAAGTTCAGGTTCCATTTCGCTAGTGTCGCTTCACTTCAAGTTTAACGAGTTTTTCTTCTTGTTAGTTGGTACTGCTTGCATATTTCTTTTTACAGAGTGATTTTGTTTTTACTTTTATCGATTTTTTTATTTAATTATTGCTGTTTTTAATATTCAAATAATATGGGTCTTTTTACTCGGATATCAGGTGATATATAGTTAGCTTTATATATATATATATATATATATACATATATACATATAGGTTTTATTTAGGATTTTCTACCCTCTTTTGTGCATTTAATACAAAATATATCTGTAATAATGGCTTTATATAATTGTTAGTGAAACTATTTTAATTGTTTTGTTTTGCATTTTCCCTCTTTAATCTCTAATAAACGTTTGTTTAAATATTCAAACGTTTACTTCAGGAAAAAAAATATATTTGTTGATAGTAATTTGGTTTATAAATTTCAAAATATTATACTTTTGCTCAAATTGGATCATGTTCACTTTTATTGTTGATAGTAATTTTCAATCCTTTAATTTAAAATAATTATCATGTGATATAACTAAAAATGAATGAAAACTAATTTAATTACTCTAAATTAATTAATTGAAAACGAGCCCGAGTAGTGTAAAATCTTGAACATCACACATCAGCTAATTTAGAGAATGATCATGAGTTTATAAACAAAGAATACTAATGAAGAGAATGATCATGAGTTTATAAACAAAGAATACTAACTTCATTAGTGTGAGACTTCTTGTGGAAGCTCAAAACAAAGTCATTTAAGCTCATGCTCAAAGTGGACAATATCATACCATTGTAGAGATTCGTGTTCATCTAACAAAAATTATACGAAATTTGAACTCTCGTCCATGCCTGAAAATTTTCTAACTTCATTCTATATAATATTTTATTTTTTATTTTTGATGTCTAAATTTTGAAATCTATTTTAGGTTTGATTCTTAAAACTCCCCCAAAGTCCATGACTAAATAATTTCTAACTTCATTCTATATAATATTTTATTTTTGAGTCTTAATTTTGAAATCTATTTTAATTTGATTCTTAAATTCCTCTGAAATTAAAAAAGTATTTGTAATAATTTTGTGTAGACTGAAAGCATATTTAAATTTTTTAAAAAATAATTATGTATTAAATTTTTTTTAAAAAAAAAGTGTATTAAACTTAAACAATTTAAATTTTTAATTTTGTGTGTGATGGTCGTGTTAATTTTTTAAAATACTGAAAAAGAAAATAAAGGATTTATTAATTATTATTTTTTAAAATGTTAAATTGTAAATTTTGTAATTTTCGGAAGACATTCTTTTCCGGTCTAACAAGAAATGAAGAATTACCCTAAGGCAGTTTTTGAGAAATCTGATTCTTGAAGAGCCTCTGAGTTTGAACCGAATTTTCCTGAGCGTAAGGTATTAAAAGCTCATTTCGACGTCGCATAGATCCTAGGACGATCATGGACGAGTTCGAATTTCGTCGCCTTCTTCAATTATTTCCCGTTGTTCGATCTCCAGATTTTCACGTACTCTTCATCTCTTTCTCATATATCTGTCTTTTTTGGAATTACAAATTTCTTGATCATTCAATGCTATGTATTCCATTGCTACCCTGTTCTTTGTTAACGACTGTAATGCTATGACTTCTCTATTTCGCTTTCAATTTTTCTAGATCTTCTTCCCGCTAGAATGTTGTGATTCATTGGTCGCAACTCACTAGCCACCGACAATTAGGACGGATTGGGGGTATTCTTGTTAGTTGTTGGATCAACATCATTTGAATAAATCTCTTCTTGAATTAGGTCTGTCGGTGCCCTTCTTCTCTTTGATTTAATGCAAGATATTGGCGCAAGTTGGTGAAGATATTTGGTAAATAGTTGATTGAACTAAATTCTCCAGGCATTATTTGGCCGATGGTATTTATGTATTTGAAATCTATAGAAGAGATGCGTTTTTCCACCGTTAGGCAGAGTTACCTTTCGAAGAACAGCTATGCATGAATTGATTACTGCTAATTGAATTAATGGAGATGCTATTGGGGTTACAAACTGGTTTGGTTTTTTGAGCTGATGAAATACGACCATGATTTCTTGGATATGAGCTATGTTCCATTTGATCTATAGCAGTTTCTCTAATTTTTCTTGTAATATTGGCTTAACTTTTTATATTGATTATAGAACCACAAGTACCAAAGCTTGAAACCTCGATGGTTTAGCTCTATTATTGAAGCTTTAGGTTATTTTCACTCTTCAGTAGTTCAATTATATTGTGCCAAAATACCAACCTGACATAGCTCGAAGGCCAGTTCAAATTCTCACCCTCATATGTTGTTGAACTAAAAAGTAATATTGTGCCAAAGGAAATTTTTTGCATGGAAGGATGAGATATCTCTTAGAAGCATATATGCACACTGATAGATGTTGCAGTACAACCTGATGGACTCTTATAAACTTGTCAGTGATACACATGTTGTTTGTAATGGATGGGTCAAGTCTTAGACGAAAAACAGAGAGCTATTTTTTTTGGTCCTACTCCTTGTGTACACTTTACATGGTGCAAAAGTTGTTTCTTAGTTTGTGTGTATCTACAAGGGTTCAAACCTTGGTGGTTGTTAAAAAAAAAATCAATTTATCTTATTTCTAAAAGAAATGATGACTCTAAATTACTATAGTTTGCACTTATAATTGGGAGGGAGATCCATTGGCCTGGATTTCTAGAAGACTGGCTGTGATATCATTTCTTTTGCAGTGTTTGAGAATAGGAATGTTTTTAGTTCAACTTCAGCCACTTATGCTGAGTCTTATATGAAGTTCAAAAATGTTTCTTGAATGATATGCATACAACGCTATGAACTAAAATTTTAAATTCTTCCTGTTCCCATGAAGAGTATGTTACAACTATTAGTAGCATGGGCATCCCTCGAGTTTGTTAAAATTCTCATACAATTTTCAGGCGGAGTCAGATTTAACCAGACAGTCAACATTCAAGCAATCCAAGAGTGAGGTTAAGCAAATGCTTTTCCCTTACCTCCTGTCCTTTTTCCATATTCTCATTGCTGGTTCATTAAATTCAGAATGCTGCCAATTGTTCATAGGTAAGTGAATGGCAGGAGGCATGGAATGAAGATGGAGAGAAATCAAAGGATCAACCACCCGACCTACATGGTATTTTATCTTGAAAATATAATTTTTTTTAATCTATCTCAGACTATTTCTTAAAAAAAAAAAAAGGTTTTAAAATATGTTTGGATTTGCTTTAAGTAACCATGTTGAAATTTCTTCGTACCTAGCATAGTAATTTCGCCTTGACGCTATCTTTTCTAGTAGATCATATACCTGTTCTTAAAATCACCTATGAAGCTATCCTTCCTGGTTTGAGAAAAAGTATCTATTCAATGGTCCAGACAAGAAAGGCTTCCTATTTTTCCTAGTACTCAAATAGAGCCTAATATCATATTCTTTGGATGATTGCTAACAGGTGAGTTCTGGATGAAGCTAAAGTTAGCTGTTGAGCAGAAGGTATGAGCTTCGATTTCTTTTTGATGTATGATTATCATTTGGGACCTAAATGTTGGGGCTGCGACCAAGGATTTTAGTCCAAATTAGGGGATAAACCTCCTAGAGCTACTCGGCTATCCTTTTCTGTTACAAGTCGTCATGATTAAGTTTATTATTCATTAGTTACAATCTATATCATATCATAAAATGGCAGTTGAACAAAATTGTCCGCCTACATATATTATTGTCGTGCCTTTTCAACACTCGAATTCGTCTAATGCTTCAAGGTGCTGAAAAAGTCGTGTGTGTATATCCAATTTCTGATTTTGTTAAATCGTTGAATGCAAATGAACAGATCTTAAAATCAAATGCAAATACCTGGATTTCTCAAACCATCCTTATGAAGCATTTCATTGTTTATTTAGTGTGAATGTAAGAAGAACAATGTTTAATTTATGTCAAACAACTTCTTTGGCTCGTTCATTCCATGCAGGTCGGCAAGGTTGAAGCAGAGAGGTTCTGCAACTCATTTCAACAGATACACAATAAACTTGTATGTCTTTCTGAAGATGTCATGAAGTTACATTTTTGCTTCTTTTTTCCCCTTCCCAATGACATTAGAACGAAAACTATATAATCAAATTGACTACAGGTTAATGAAGAACTGAGTTTGGATGCTGCTCGAAGCTTTCTGGAGTCATTCAGTTCCCCAGAATAGTACAATTTTCTGCTGCATGCGTCTCCCATTTCATATATCATTTTGCCTCCATAAACCACGTTTTGCAAGAGTCTGATGTGAATTCAATTACCAACAAGGATTTGGAAGAACAGATAAGTTTTGTTTTCAAGGGATTTTCAGTCACTGTCGTTCACAGACATTGGATTTTCCACTTTATATAAATATTTCTAATAGATTTGCTTTTCCACATTTCTTGATATTCACTCAAACACACTTGAAAGAACACTGTTATAAGTTTAATGATTGCATTCATGATGGTCAAGTCTGTCTGTGAAATCCAGTTTAAATAACTGTAGTAATAAACTAAATCCTCCTCAAATTATGTAGGGGATTCAGATCCATAAACTTTCTGCTTAANATGAAATCCAGTTTAAATAACTGTAGCAATAAACTAAATCCTCTTCAAATTATGTAGGGGATTCAGATCCATAAACTTTCTGCTTAAATGGCACATGATAGTTATATTTGAGATCTGGTATATGGCTGCATAATTCAGCCAGATAAGACACAACACATACTATTAGAAAGTTTCTTGAAGTGAAACTCTTCTTTACTTGTTCAATCTTGTTCAATCTTGGAAGCATCGGCTGCGACACGACTCAAGGCAACGGCGGTCTTCGAACCCGATGGCCGCCCCAAATGGTTATTGATGAAATTCCCAGCAGATATGACCTTTGCCAAATCTACATTGGTTTTTATACCAAGTCCATGGAGCATGTACAACACATCCTCAGTTGCAACATTCCCTGATGCTCCTTTTGCATAAGGGCATCCACCCAAGCCTGCAACAGAGGAATCTATTGTGCTAATCCCCATCTGTTCAAAACGTTCAAGACATTCAAAACATCAGTTCATGGTTGAAGTTGTTGGCTCAAATGAATCATAGGCTAAGCTATTGCAAGAGGCCTTACTTGGAGGGATACTAAAATATTTGGAAGTGATTGGCCGTAAGTGTCATGGAAGTGGACTGCAAGCTTGTCGACAGGAACCACAGCCATTACAGCTTCAAGCATCTGAACAACACTCCCTGTAACACCAGAAGATGAAGGGATGTTTGAATCACTCGTTTTCAATTTCTGTTTTGAATTAATTTCAAAATTGTTACCAGGCGTGGCAACTCCAATGGTGTCCCCAAGAGAAATCTCGAAGCAACCCATATCATAAAGCTGTTTTGCTACATAAGCCACTTTGTATGGTGGAATTGCTCCTTCTGTTGGACACCCAACAACGCATGATACATACCTATTCAAATCCATACCCAATTAGTTATAGGTTTCCACACCCTTATAAGAAATGTTTCGTTTCCTTCTCTAACCGATGTGGGATCTCACACAATTCTACAAACCGTCACTCATGGTTGGAGTTAAGCCTTGTTGACATAATAATGAATTCAGCTACACTATTCAACTTGTTTTAAACTAACGTATACTGGCTGATTTTCCTTTTTATAATCAAAGAGATGGATTCTAAGGCCATGACGATGAAGAAAACAAACGATACTGATTTGGGCTTGTGACATGAATTATTATCAAAACGTGCCTGAATCAGTAAAGTTCTTTTTCTTTCATCTTGAAACCCTTATTTCTTTTCTCGNTAAAACATCAGTTCATGGTTAAAGTTGTTGGCTCAAATGAATCTTAGGCTAAGCTATTGCAAGCTTGTGAAGCAATTTGCTGGCCTTACTTGGAGGGATACTAAGATATTTGGAAGTGATTGGCCGTAAGTGTCATGGAAGTGGACTGCAAGCTTGTCGACAGGAACCACAGCCATTACAGCTTCAAGCATCTGAACAACACTCCCTGTAACACCAGAAGATGAAGGGATGTTTGAATCACTCGTTTTCAATTTCTGTTTTGAATTAATTTCAAAATTGTTACCAGGCGTGGCAACTCCAATGGTGTCCCCAAGAGAAATCTCGAAGCAACCCATATCATAAAGCTGTTTTGCTACATAAGCCACTTTGTATGGTGGAATTGCTCCTTCTGTTGGACACCCAACAACGCATGATACATACCTATTCAAATCCATACCCAATTAGTTATAGGTTTCCACACCCTTATAAGAAATGTTTCGTTTCCTTCTCTAACCGATGTGGGATCTCACACAATTCTACAAACCGTCACTCATGGTTGGAGTTAAGCCTTGTTGACATAATAATGAATTCAGCTACACTATTCAACTTGTTTTAAACTAACGTATACTGGCTGATTTTCCTTTTTATAATCAAAGAGATGGATTCTAAGGCCATGACGATGAAGAAAACAAACGATACTGATTTGGGCTTGTGACATGAATTATTATCAAAACGTGCCTGAATCAGTAAAGTTCTTTTTCTTTCATCTTGAAACCCTTATTTCTTTTCTCGAAATCATTATTACTATCATAGAATCGTTCATTGTAAACCCTGATAGAGAAGAGAAGACAGAAAATGTCAAATTCGATATTTATGGAGGCATACCCTCGAACAGGGATTCCAAGCTCTTTTGCAGCAGAAGTTACAGCACGATAACGATCAAGACTTTCTTCAATGCTACAATTGATGTTGGATTTTGAAAATGATTCAGAGGCTGATGCAAAGACTGCCACTTCCTTTGCTCCAGCCGCCACAGCAGCACGAAACCCCTGGAAGAAGGTGAAGTTTTAGACCAGAGGATTCATTCTGTCAATGTTCTTAAAAAGAATCAACATTGTTTTAGAAGATGAGCTACTTTCATATTAGGTGTTAACACTGGCAATCTGACACCTTCCAAATTACGAACGCCTTCCATCACTTCGGTTGCATCAGATAACTGGACAAAGAATACATTAGTTCGTCTCAAAAGCAATCAGGGTGTAATAAACAGTAAAGCCAAAAGCACTGAAGTAGAAAGGGTACAATTTGGTGTTCTGAACTTTTTTGCTGTCTTACTGAATATTCAGCTCAAAAAAGACAAAAAGTTTTCAATTTTCTATGTCATTTAGAAATATGGTTAAAAAAGGTCAAAGGGAGCTTGTACAAAAATTACCTGAGGCACCCGTGTAGGTGATACAAAACTGGTAGCCTCAACCACAGGCAATCCTGAAGATACTAGTCTATGGATCAATTCAACCTTTACAGATGTTGGTACCATATCCTTCTCATTTTGAAGTCCATCTCTTGGACCCACTTCAACTATCTTCACAAACTTTGGCATACCATTCCAAAACTGCAAGCCCACATTCAAAACAAGATCATCAGATCAGAACAGGCCACACGCTAAGAGAGAGATTCCATAGACCACCATATATATCGTCTTATGAAAGTTGGTTAAGTGTCTAGAATATGATAGGTACCAGGTAGAGCAAGAAACACAATTAAAAAGGGATAGGAGTGTTGGCTGCAGACAGGTAAAACAAATGAATTGGAAGGAAACGCCTCTCAATTAGTTGTAGAACATTTCAAGATTCTAAAAGGACTGTTACTAAATCACCTTATTTGTCATGTTCTGCATATGGTGGCTACTACTCTCAGTCTGGTATTCAGGACCTGATGAACAGTGGGAATCACAAAAATCTCCAGTTACAAACTTTTTCGAGCCTATGCTCATTGTCCTCTTATTGACAGAGCCATTTTGGGATGTCTCTTTCCTATGTCTTCTCCATGGAAACGTCTCTCTAGCATCCTCATCATATTCCCTGTTGAAAGAGATTTAAAATAATGATCATAATAATGAAGAAGAAGAAGCATAAAAATGACAATCTAGTAAGAAATAAGTAAATGACAATCAATATCCAGCCCAGATCAACAAGAATTGCACAAGCAAATATGCAAAAGCAAACTGAAAAATCAAGAATGATTATTTTCTTAAGAAAAGAGATTAATATTCTGATTACCTGCAACTATTGGATAAGCTACTTCTCCCTCCTTCAATCCAGCAGATCCCCATTCCTATGTCGTCTCCTATAGGTCGGCAAGCACCAGAGGAAAATCTCTGTATCCGATCAATTGTACTCATGCTTGGCAATTTGTCAAGACCAAGTGGCTCCTCCACACTCGACATTGTGAAGGCCGAAGCAAGAATCAGAACTGAGTTTGAGAAATAAACCAAGTAAGTTTTCTGCCAAATCAAGATCAATAACAGATGAAACTTTAATAATAGACTAGTCAAATTTGATTTTACAATTGCTTCTGTCAAATGGTGTGATATCATTTGATTGAAGAACACAAGGAATTATTAAAATTNCCACTAAAGTAGAAAGGGTACAATTTGGTGTTCTGAACTTTTTTGCTGTCTTACTGAATATTAAGCTCAAAAAAGACAAAAAGTTTTCAATTTTCTATATCATTTAGAAATATGGTTAAAAAAGGTCAAAGGGAGCTTGTACAAAAATTACCTGAGGCACCCGTGTAGGTGATACAAAACTGGTAGCCTCAACCACAGGCAATCCTGAAGATACTAGTCTATGGATCAATTCAACCTTTACAGATGTTGGTACCATATCCTTCTCATTTTGAAGTCCATCTCTTGGACCCACTTCAACTATCTTCACAAACTTTGGCATACCATTCCAAAACTGCAAGCCCACATTCAAAACAAGATCATCAGATCAGAACAGGCCACACGCTAAGAGAGAGATTCCATAGACCACCATATATATCATCTTATGAAAGTTGGTTAAGTGTCTAGAATATGATAGGTACCAGGTAGAGCAAGAAACACAATTAAAAAGGGATAGGAGTGTTGGCTGCAGACAGGTAAAACAAATGAATTGGAAGGAAACGCCTCTCAATTAGTTGTAGAACATTTCAAGATTCTAAAAGGACTGTTACTAAATCACCTTATTTGTCATGTTCTGCATATGGTGGCTACTACTCTCAGTCTGGTATTCAGGACCTGATGAACAGTGGGAATCACAAAAATCTCCAGTTACAAACTTTTTCGAGCCTATGCTCATTGTCCTCTTATTGACAGAGCCATTTTGGGATGTCTCTTTCCTATGTCTTCTCCATGGAAACGTCTCTCTAGCATCCTCATCATATTCCCTGTTGAAAGAGATTTAAAATAATGATCATAATAATGAAGAAGAAGAAGCATAAAAATGACAATCTAGTAAGAAATAAGTAAATGACAATCAATATCCAGCCCAGATCAACAAGAATTGCACAAGCAAATATGCAAAAGCAAACTGAAAAATCAAGAATGATTATTTTCTTAAGAAAAGAGATTAATATTCTGATTACCTGCAACTATTGGATAAGCTACTTCTCCCTCCTTCAATCCAGCAGATCCCCATTCCTATGTCGTCTCCTATAGGTCGGCAAGCACCAGAGGAAAATCTCTGTATCCGATCAATTGTACTCATGCTTGGCAATTTGTCAAGACCAAGTGGCTCCTCCACACTCGACATTGTGAAGGCCGAAGCAAGAATCAGAACTGAGTTTGAGAAATAAACCAAGTAAGTTTTCTGCCAAATCAAGATCAATAACAGATGAAACTTTAATAATAGACTAGTCAAATTTGATTTTACAATTGCTTCTGTCAAATGGTGTGATATCATTTGATTGAAGAACACAAGGAATTATTAAAATTATTCTTTTAATCTCTCATATACAAGTAAGAAGAGTAATATATAATGACATTACATAGTAATCAGACTTCATCGCGATTCATGAATTAGAACGCCAATTAGGATAGAAAAGTATTATCTNTGATCAATATCCAGCCCAGATCAACAAGAATTGCACAAGCAAATATGCAAAAGCAAACTGAAAAATCAAGAATGATTATTTTCTTAAGAAAAGAGATTAATATTCTGATTACCTGCAACTATTGGATAAGCTACTTCTCCCTCCTTCAATCCAGCAGATCCCCATTCCTATGTCGTCTCCTATAGGTCGGCAAGCACCAGAGGAAAATCTCTGTATCCGATCAATTGTACTCATGCTTGGCAATTTGTCAAGACCAAGTGGCTCCTCCACACTCGACATTGTGAAGGCCGAAGCAAGAATCAGAACTGAGTTTGAGAAATAAACCAAGTAAGTTTTCTGCCAAATCAAGATCAATAACAGATGAAACTTTAATAATAGACTAGTCAAATTTGATTTTACAATTGCTTCTGTCAAATGGTGTGATATCATTTGATTGAAGAACACAAGGAATTATTAAAATTATTCTTTTAATCTCTCATATACAAGTAAGAAGAGTAATATATAATGACATTACATAGTAATCAGACTTCATCGCGATTCATGAATTAGAACGCCAATTAGGATAGAAAAGTATTATCTCCTCCCCAACCGAATTATATTATATGAAATATCTCCTCCCAACCGATATGAAATCTCACAATCTACCCCATTTCGAGGCTCAGCGTCCTTGCTGACACACCGCCTCGTGTCCACCCCCCTTCGGAGCTTGCCTCCTCGCTAGCACATCGCCCGGTGTCTGACTCTGATACCATTTGTAACAACCCAAGCCCACCACTAGCATATATCGTCCTCTTTGGACTTTCCCTTCCGAGCTTCTCCTCAAGGTTTTTAAAACGTGTCTGTTAGGGAGAGGTTTCCACACCCTTATAAATAATGCTTTGTTCTCCTCCCCAACCAATATGGGATCTCACAAAATACCTCTCCACCACATCAATTAGTATGGATGATATAAAGCAACAAGTTCTAAAATGAGCTTTATTTTTCTAATCTAAGTCTATGAATTCTTCATTCATAGTTCCTCCATTGGCGCCAATCTTAGATTCTTAAAGGCACATTCCTCCCAAATACTCAGCCTCATACTGAGATGTTCACCAAGATATATCAAGGTTGACAAACTCCTTTCATTCACAGAAATATTAATCAACCCTAGCAACTATTCCCTAGGTATTTTCACACCAAGCTCACTCAAGAATTGGACAGCAATGGCCTACTGGCATTTTTTTTCATATCTTGTATGCAATTGATGATGAGCTATTCTTCTTCTCATCAAAACATCACCAAGAACTACTCTACTTTTTGGTATATACAAAATCCACCAGCCAATTTTTTTCAAGTGGCATTATATGCTTCTTGAAATGCACCCTTATAAGAACATCTCACGATCTTCCCACGGCAACTCAGTCACATGTGCTCGACTGAATAAGCAGCCATGAAACTGCAAAATTCGAGACTCCAGTTCCAGTTACGAGAGTTTCCATTGACTTCCCATTGATTATCAACCCAACAAATAGACTGTAAATGAAATTCTCCATCATAAATGATAACGCTGTTGTAATCTAAGTTTCATTGCGACCCTAAAATTCAAGTTCTAACACTGTAAAATTCAGTATAGCATCATAACCCAGAAAGGAGACGGAATATGATAATAAACCGAGCGCTCGAAGTAAGTAATACGAAAACAAAGTTCATCAAACTTCCATTAACAAGTACAGTACTCAACCCAACCAAAAAACACCGAAACAAGCGCATAAAAAGCAAAACGAACAGAATCAACCGAAATTCTCGATTAGAGAACACTCGCAAGCGATCATAACCCAATTTTATAAATAAATCAAAAAACCACCTGACTCCTGCACGCAAACCAATTAGCGTACAGATTACAATTTACGAACACTAAAGAAAAACAGCGAAATTATCACAATAACAATGGCTTCTAGAATATGCCGTTTCCCTTTACCTACAGTTTCTGGACGGCAAAACGCAACGAACAGAAATCGCAGAAGAAAAAAAAAAAAATACGAAAAAGGGTCAAAAGGAAGAGAGGAAAAGAATCGAACCTGGAGTGGAAATTGAGGAAAGAACAATTTGGCGCGTTGAAGAGAAGAACACAGTAACCGATGAGAACAAATATATATATGGGAATTGAAGAGCAGCTATATGCGCCGTAGTTGGAGTTCCTCTCAAATAAGCAAACAAAAAAAAAATTAAAAATTAAAAATTAAAAATTAAAATTTAGGCGGTCACTTNTCCCAATTTGTTGGGTTGGTGGTCATCGTTAATGCCTAAATTTCCTTTTATTTTATTATTATTTTCCTTTTCACATTAGAATTAATGGAATATCAATAAATATTGAAAGAGTGGCGGTAGATAGTTATCCGTTGGAAGTTGGTAACTTCTTCATTCTCTCTCCAAATTAATTTTTAATTTCCTCTCTTTGAATATCCTTTCATTTTTTATTTATAATAATTTCCCTAATAAATCAAAAAGTTTATGCTAAATTGACATTATTAGAATTGGTACCGAAACTTTCATGCTTTAATTTTTAAATTCACTTAAAAGTCTCGTGTCAATAAAGATATTATAATTTTTAAATTCACTTAAAAGTCTCGTGTCAATAAAGATATTAATCGTATGACTCTGATATCATTAATTAAAATAAAAAAAAAAGTAAGAATTAAAATAATCCTTCAAAAAGTTTAGGGAAATAAATATAAAAGTTAGACGTAAATTAATTAATTTGCCTAATTTCAATAAATATAAAAGTTAGACGTAAATTTTTTGTATTTGGACGCGGATCGGAATCCGGGTGACGTGGGGTCCGGGAATTGTGGCGCACCGTACTTTGACGTTATCGAAACCGACATGGTGGCTACGTGAATGGCTCGAGCGTGCAGGTGCATCTGCACCGTCAATTTGGCCGGTGGCTCACAATTGGCGGGACCGTATTTTTGCGTCTCTGGAGCTTTAAAACGTGGGAATTTAATATCTTTGTTTACCCTACCAGATAATGCCACGTGTAAATACATTATTGTTTATATATATAATATATATTAAATTAGTAGGAAATGTAACTAACGCAATTAATCAACCCCACACTCAATACCAGTCTTCCTCCTCTATCCTAACATGTTCCATCGTTATCGAAGAGAATCAAGTGGTTACACCTCCTCATTTCGAAGTTAATGTTCGAGCAAACTGAATTGAATTATGAAAATGTGTAGAAATTCAAGCTTTCTTTACAACAATATTTGAGGCGCCTTTTTAAAGACTTCAAATCTTGGCTTTGTTGTCAAGGTTAGTGTAGGCAACATAATATCATGATTCATCAATGTCTCAAACACATGCGTTCTCAATAACATGGAATATGACAACAATAAACACTCGCATTTCAACCATAAGTTTAGTTTTTAGAGCTAAACTAAACATTATCAACGAAAATGGTTTGAAAAATATGTGCGGTGACTATGTTCACCCGTAAAATGTCCAAGAAATATGATAATAGTTCCATCAATATTAGGATAAAATAGTGCAGTGTGGGTTGGTGTTGTAGCTGTTGTTGGTGTAGTCATTTGGTCACCGTTTTGAATTTTATGTATGGAAAAGCTATATAGCTTTGAGAATCCTGTGGGAGGATGAGAGAGGAAAAGCAGAGGCAGGGGAGTGAAAGGAACCAATCCCCAATTCCTTTCTTTGTTACCATAAATGTGTGTTAGTAATCACGATTCTCCACAGTAGTATGATATTGTCTACTTTGAACATAAGCTCTCATGCTTTAGGCTTCTTCAATAGGTCTCATACCAATGAAGATGTATTCCTTACTTATAAACTCAGGATCATTTCCTAGATTAGCTAACGCAACTTACTCTCAACTCTCCTCGACAATAATAAGAAATTCATCTGCACTCAATGTCTCTTCTAAGCTTTTAATTCTACTTAAAACCTTCGGCTAGGAAACTTGATTCTTTCTGCAAATTCAAATCCCTAAACGATTTTTTGTTTCATAAAATGCAGCTGAAGAACATGGAATTTCACAGTGCGAAGCAGTGCAAATCTCCTTTTGGACATGCACATCCAAATTCGACTATAGACGAGTTTGAATTCAAAGCTAGCAGCCGTTTCAATCTCAGATATATCGGTTTGATCAAGATGATCTAACAGAGAAGAAAAACAAGCAACGAACGCAAAGCGAAGATAAATTTGTACCTGCCACGGAAAGATCATTCCACTTCCTCATCGGCTCAAGATTCCGCCGCCTCGCATTGAAAATCGCAGCGGCAAAAGCTCCACCGGTCTCGGCGCTCAAAATCAAATTCGCTCACCAGAATCTGTGGAACGATGATTTCGATCCTTTCTTGGTAGTGTCTTACTTGAGTGTAAAGGAAGAGAGAGAAGAAACGCGGAAAACGTAAATAAACAGTAATGGGCCGAAACAGGCCCATTAACCATTTCCACAAAGGCCCAACAAACAACCCAGCAGAACAAATTACAGGCCCCAATTACCTCATTAGTAGCCCAATTTGAAAAATTCATCAAATTACACGCCCCACAATCTACCCTCTTTCAAGACACCGAGCAGTATTCCTTTCTCCAATCAACGTGGAACCCTATAATAATCCACCCTCTTCGAAACCTAGCGTCCTTACTGACGCACCGTCCTCACTAACACTCGTTCCCTTCTCCAATCGATGTGGAACTCCATAATCCACCCTCTTCGGGACCCAGCGTCCTTACTGGCACACTGTCTTGTGTCCACCTCCTTCAAGGCGCAGCCTCCTCACGGACACATCGTCTATCTGACTCTAATACCATCTGTAACAGCTCAAATCCACCACTAGTAAATATTGTCTTTTTTTTTTACATTTCCTTTCTAACTCTTCTCAAGGTTTTTAAAACGTGTCAAAGTTTTCACAACCTAGTAAAGAATGTTTCCTTCTCCTCCCCAACTGATGTAGGCTTTCACACCGTCGTTTGTGTAGCATCAAAATTTGGTCATGAGTGGGAAACAATCATATAAGGACCACAAATCGCATTAAAGCGACGACATTCCCACCAAAAAGAGAAGAAACAAAATGACATTTAAAGCAATAGATTATTAGATTATCAAAGTGGAAGGAAGAGTAGGCAGCTACAGTCTTCACACTACTGAATCTAAACAGAAAGCCTATATATTCATTTGCTGTTCCTAAAATCACTTTCTTCACATCCCTTGAAACAGAGTAATTAGATTACACAGAGGAAGAAGAAGAAGAAGAAGAAGAAGAAGAAGAAGAAGAAGAAGAAGAAGCATGAGCTCCAAGCTCAAGAGGTGTGAAGGGGGCACCAAGCTCCTACCTACTCCAAGATGTCTGTAGGCCAAAGTTGTTTCCACATTGAGATTTCTTCACCGGAGCAAAGCTTTCGGATTCCTCCGTAGAACCCGTCAACCTCGTTGCCTTCCTCTCGATGGTCCTTTCGGTTGATGGCTGCGAGTCTCCATCTTGATCCAGGGGTGTACTGATTGAACTCCAGCACCACAGTTTCTGTTCACAAAATTTTACATATCAGCAACCACTTCTACACTTTCATACGATAATCACACAACTTGAACTTTGATGATGGAAGAAGTCACTGATGAACACCAAGTTTTCACCAAATTTCATAACAGAGATGATGATTTCAAAATCTTAAGCTGATCGAACTTAAATGCTTTTGAAGTCACAGATTCTTAGCCTACTAGTATATCAGATATGCTTTTGAAGTCACAGATTCTTAGCCTACTAGTATATCAGATATCCTACTTCCACATTGGTTGGCGGAGGAGAACAAACCACCATATATAAGGGTGTGGAAACCTTCTCCTAGCAGACGCGTTTTAAAGCCTTGAACAGAAGCCCGAAAGGGAAAGCCCAAGGAGGACAATATTTGCTAGCGGTAAGCCCAGGTCGTTACAAATTGTATCAGAGCTAGACACCGGACGATGTGCCAGCCTTCTCGCTGNACAGAAGCCCGAAAGGGAAAGCCCAAGGAGGACAATATTTGCTAGCGGTAAGCCCAGGTCGTTACAAATTGTATCAGAGCTAGACACCGGACGATGTGCCAGCCTTCTCGCTGTTCCCTGAAGGGGGTAGACACGATGCGGTGTGCCAATAAGGACGCTAGGCCCTAAAAGTGGTAGATTTGGTGGTGGTCCCACATTGATTTGAGAAAGGAATGAGTGCTAGCGAGGACGTTGGGCCCTGAAGGAGGGTGGATTGTGATGTCTCACATTGGTTGGGGAGGAGAACAAATCACCCTTTATAAGGGTGTGAAAACCTTCCCCTAGCAAACACTTTTTAAAGCCTTGAGGGGAAGCCCAAAAGGGAAAGCCCAAAGAGAACAATATCTACTAGCGGTGAATCTGAAGCGTTACACTACTACTGTCCTATATTGATCCCAGATGCAGATAAGTAGTGATTATTTTGAAAAAGTAGCAATAAAGTTCATCCTAACCAAAAGGACTAAAAAAGGTAGAAAAAAACAAAGTACAAACCAGCTGCACCTAGTGGATAATCTTTAAGAATAAAGAGAAACCAACACTCCAGCACCCAACAAGCCAAGGATAGTTCAATTAGTTAAAGCATTATACTCTCAACTAAATGATCAGATGTTAGAATTCCCCCTCCCGTGTTGCTAGTGCGATCTATATCCAATGGAAAAGCGCCAACCATAAAAGCAACTTTCCTCTCGATCGGTTTTGTCTTTCCCATCGTTGTATATATATAGAACTAGCCGTATGGTCCAACACGTGAACAAAGTCACCTTTGTTCCGAAGGCCTAGCGAGTTAAACAAGTTCGGTTTTTTTTTTTCCTTTAAAAGGAGGTCCTTAGGTCCTTTTCTATCTCCGGACTGCATTAATTTCCCAATTGTTAAAATCAACACCAACTCAACCGGTAACAAAAGGGTTGGGCAGCGTCCAGTTACCTCAGAGTGGTTGGCCATAAAAGCTCCACTAAGACAATTCAATAGATCAGTGGTTGGACACAAGCATTCCACTGGGACAAAAGCTATGAATATGTTGGTAGAAATGATGACATACTGACAATAATGTCTAGGGGACCAATCAAATAGCATAAAAAGTTTTGGCCCACATTTTAAAAATGAGATGCTTTTCGATAGGGTTCTGAAACAGCGACCCATACAAACTGACTTCTGCCCATGCCAGTGCAGGTCAAGTAATGACTCATCAAAACAACGAAGAATGGCTTATAATACCTCAGACTACAAGTAAATGAAGGTTCAGAAAACAACTACTTCTAAGACAAAGGAGAAGCTGGGAGGCCTTCTCTGTGTTCTTAAGTGGCTATGTCCACTCTTTTTGTGGGGTTGTCTTTATTCTTTATGCTTTGTTCTTTCGTTTAAATTATGAACATTGGTTTCTATTTTGAGTTGAATCTTATAATAAAGATTTCAGAACTAGCTCAATGATCAGTAACTCTGCTGCTTGAACTTCCATAGAACAAACAACAATCCAAAATAAATGATCAAACTAGAAGTTGGGAAGAAAACTCACCACTATAATGACATCTGCAGTGAGTAGCATTTCGATCACATGTTTCCAAGTGACCTACAACGCCATACCACCAACCTGCAATGCATATGCCACAGTTTATGAGCCCTTAGTTAATTAGCTATTCACAGCAACGCTATAAAAAGTTTACAACAGTAATGGTTCTTATTACGTGAAACAAAGTTCTTAAATTATAAAAAGAACTTTCTGTCCCCAAAGAAACAAAAAACGAGCTAACTTTGATGAACGATTGACCGACTATTTAGTATTTCCTTTTCTATGTTCATATGGGTCTTTTCCTTTTGCTTCTATGATCTTTCGTCAAACTGTAATACCTTTGATTTAGACGAACAAGTCGAAAGGGGATGGTTTGAGCTAGGACTCAGAACAGGTAGAAATTCAATAGATAAATTGCAGGAAAGCTCAAAAGAGATCTAGGCTGAAGAACAAACCATAAGGGAATTCTTTGTTTTTTCTCCACTGTATCTCAATATGGTCACCAGGGCACAATTCATTCAAACAGTCTGAGATATGAAGATCGTGTGGAGGAGTATCGATGGGCGGTGCTCTAAGCCTCTGCCATTGCACGCCATTCTCAATTGCGATTGCTCGCCTGCCATGTGGAGGGTACCTGTAAGAAAGAGTACATTTTCTCAATTGAAAGATCTGTAAAAGAAAACAGCGCAATAATTGATGCTGCCGAGTTAGACAGTGGGTGTTTGCTTAATCACCTCGCTTGGAAGGTGTCCGTGTGGGGATCATAGCAAAGCTTTGCATCATAACAAGACAACATGAAACCAACATGGCCATTCTGCATAATTGAATACTTCAAATATCAGGTACAATACTTTGAAAAGGCCAGCCCAATACACAGTTAACTATTAACTATTCAGATCAGATAGAGCTAAACACTTCATGACAGGAAGCGGGGAAATATGAAAACATAGAAAAGACTTGTTCACAACTGGAAGCATACGATTACGAGTCATTTACCTCACGGTTATAGACCTGAGCTGGGAACCAGAATCTGCCAGTCTCAAGCGCAAGATACCAAGACATGATTGAATCAACTGGCAGCGAATTTCGTTGCGTGTTATTGTCATTAGCCTTGGATCTGATCCATGAAAGAGACCAACCAAAAGACAAAAGTCTAATAATGCTCTTCTGCTTGTTTTGCTTAAGATTACTTGCACCAGCTCTAGAAGCAAGATACCATTGCCACTCTCTGTAAGCAGCTTGACCAATAACTTTACCCCATTTTCGTTGTATGTGCTTCTCCCACAGATGGTCACTTATACATCTCTCTCTCAATGAACTACAAACACCCGCCATACTACATAGAGCGCCCGGTGGAAGTCTCTCTAGAATGCATTCCAAGACCAATTCTGGCAAGTCCAACACCGACATCTCACTGTTTTCCTCAACATTCTCTATTTTTGAAAGATATTTCTTTTTCAAGGACATCCTCGATGGAATACTAAAAAGATATGTACAAAGACTGTTCTTGATCACCTTGTATATGGTAAAGAATGATAATTCTTTCCAGAACCAGTGGGGCAAGAGCCTCATCTCATATGCCCATAGTGGGAGTGGTTTGAGAGGGAGGGACTTTATAAAGAGGAGGAAGGAGAGGCAAGTGAGGAAGAAACAAAGAAGCATCAGAAAAGAGGTACTTTCTTTTATGGATAAAAAAATGGATTTAGCATAAAAGACAGGGGGAAAGATGAATGGAAGAACCCAATTGTGGGAATACAGTGGTTAATGAGGGGAATAATACTGAAATGAAGCCCCTTTTACTTCTTCCTCCTAGATCATTAAGAAAGGCAAAAAAGGAAGTTCAATATGGCTTATGGGATCCTGTGGCACCTTTCAAATGTGGGTTTCAATTGGTTCAAAGAAGCCCACCAACCCCAAGGGTGGGCTCCACGCTGAAGTCTAACAGAGCAAACTAGAGGTGCCTTGAGCCACCTCACAAGACAAACTTTCGTGGGGGAAAGTTGGCTTCACTTCACCAGTCCAGGAACCAAAAGAAAGTTAGAACAGCTCCCTCAGCTTCTTAATCTTACTTCCTTTAAAGCATTCGAACGTACAGACGCCCAAACCCAGCTGACATTCAAATAAAAAACAGGGCCAAGTGAGCTAAATTGGTTCTATTGGATGAACCCATGACTGAAACTTGTCGATTGGGTGGGGCAGTCTCAAATCTATGGTGGTTTCCTGACACCTGGAGAGTCCCAAGAAGCGAAAAAAATAAATAAACAATGATAATAAAGCCATAAGAGTCTAGATGCAATGACCCATATCTCCAAAATCCCTGATTTTGTTTCTTAAAAAAGAGCTAAACCAAAAGAATAAGGTGGAAAAACAGATCGGAGTTGTTGGCAGATAAGCCGCAATTAGGTGCACCCAACACCTTAAAATTGTAAGAAATATAGAAATGACACACAACAGACAACGACTAGGAGATCTAGAACTAGTGGCGGAGATAATGGTGGCTACAAAGAAGAAGAGCAGATAAAAAGAAATGAAGAAGGTGGGGTCCTTTCTTCTCACCTCAAACTTCAAAAGCAAGTCGTGTTCTTCATCAAAGGACCATCATCAAATCCTTCTCCACCACCACCACCCACAGGGCTCTCAATCGCCTTCAATCCCTCTCTTGGGCAATTTATCAAACAGTTTGTGTGCATAAACAAGGGAAGGAGAGACCCATGTATTTAATGGCCGGTCTCAAGGCTTGAATTACGAATTAGCAGAAGAACAAGATAGGGAGTTTTGGAGGGAATTATTGTGTGGATATCAAACAAAAACCAAATGTTAAACCTTAAAATCTCAATTATTACAAACCCATCTCTCTCTCCCTCTCTTTCCTCCGTTTCCTTCATCGCTCTCTTCCCAAGATTCCCTCTTTTCTAACAAGTGGGAAGCAAAATCCGTCTTAACTAGAAAGATTTTCGATTCCGTGATATTATTGGCTGCTATCTCGCTTTGGCTTTTCCTCTGCGTTCCATTTCTTTGCAACCCTTTTACCATTCTCCAATTATATCTTGCCACGTCACACATTAATTATCCTTTTCCCCAGTAATTAGTAAGTATTTTTTTTATTTTTTATTTTTTAATAATAAAAATATAATACAGATTTGCCACGTCACACAATCAAAGTTTTTAATTTTTAGATTAAAATAAATCAATATTTTTGTTGGTTGGTTGATGAAAAAATTAATATATGAAACTCAAAATAGTTTTTTTTTTAATGTAAACTTTAATCATACAAATTTATAAATAAATATTTTTTTAAAAAAATTAATTTAAAAACATTATTGATAACTTACACGTGCAAAATTTGAAACAATATTTATATTGTGTAATTGGATGATAATAAATTTAACGTCTTATCAAATCATATATTATATTATAGTCAAATAATGTCACGTATGGTCGAAAGGACCAAATGAGCCTCAAAATTATTGACTAGAGCTTTATATTTAATAAAATAAAAAAATAAAAGAAGCGGAATATTTTAATTATAAGATTTAATTTCATATCTTATTTAAAAAATGGGAAAAAATGTGTAGCCTAAAATAATTATTTTAAGAAACATTAATTTATTTAAAGTTGCTATTAACATTTAAAAAATATCCAACAAAAATCTTCTAAATTCAACTTTGATCTCCCAATTTTAAAAATATTCTCAAAAGATCCCCATGGTTTGCATAATTTCAAATCATACCCTTTTGGCAAATTTAAACCAAAGTATAGGGAAATAGTTTGAAATATGGCAAACTAGAAGGACGTGAGTTGTAATTAATGATAATTTGAGTAACTAATGTGTGGTTGCGTTTGTAAAATAATTAAAATATATGCTAATTGTGTAATTATAGTTAATTCCCCCAACTAAAAATATTTATTTAGTGAATTAATTGTACTGACACGGACAAAAATTAATTATAACATGACGTGATCAAATTTAAATTAAATTAAAATATGTTTAATATATAAATAAAAAAAATTGAAAAATAATAATAGAATTTAAAATTGATTAAGAAAATGGGATTTAATCCTTTCTTGAAAATTCAACAAAATCCTGATCTTTAGCGCCTCAAGAAATATGGGCACGGGCACGGGCACGGGCAACGGGCAACGGGCAACGGGCAACGGGCAACCGACCTGGTTTTTGGTGGCCTCCCAACAGCCACGCATTTCTTCAACGAATATACCTTTCATATGCTTTAAAATTTTAATTAATTATTTTAAAAAATATATTTATCTACGATTAATCTCATAAAATTCAAATATAAAATATTCACAGAAGATCACTAATATTAAATATTCCTAATATTTATAATAATCTTAAGAGTAGAGTTGAGTTAATCTCTGTTTCTCGTTGTCGAACCAACAAAATATCAATTCACAAACCGACCCAAAATTTTAATTTTCAAAAAATTCAATCGAACCCAACTTTTACAGTTTGGTTGGGAGTAGTCGAGATTGGTCGGGTTCTTAGGTCATATGAACACCCCTAAAATTTTAAATTTGATGTATAACATATGGATGGATATATTTAAAAAAAATAAATTAATAATTGTTGTATTAAATATAATACTAGATTTTATGTTTATCACAAGATAAAATTTAAAATATTTTATAATTATAATATTATTATTTCACAAAAGGCCTAATAAATTAATTTTTATTTTAATTTATATTAAAAATCTCCAATGAGTAATTTTGGAATATTAAATAAATAAATAAATATGAGGTAAAGTTATTTTTTAAAAACAATTTCGTTTAATAATATATTTTAATTAGAATATTAAATTATTACAAAATTAGAAGTCCAATCAGGAAGCTTGTTTGAAGGAATAAAGGTGGGTAAGGTGAGGATCCCTTTGATATGAAAATTGGCCTCTAAGATTGGCACGCCTTTCAAACACATTTTTTAATTGGCTATTTATATTCATTTAAAAAACTAATTTCTTTTTTCATTATATAAATAAATAAATAAATAAATAAACTAAATCCAAAAAATAGCCTCAACTAACCCACCAGAACTATGGTGGGTGGGCCCCATCTCAATTTTATTAAAATAAATAAATTATAAATTATAAAACTTAGTCTACCTTTAATAATTATATTTTTTTCCCTCCAATGTATGACGTGGCATGGATGTTTATTTTATAATTTTATAATTTTATATTACCATTTAATGATATATATATATATATATATATATATATATATATATATATATATATATATCTTTCGAGTAAAGATTTAAGAAATTAAGTCTAAATTTTTTTTTTATCGAAAATATAATTTGTTTAGCTATATTGTTTCGAGTATTTTGCTCGATTATTATTATTGTGAATTTATTCATTTTTTTTTCTACGAATTCTCTCTCCCGAGATCGAGGAGATATATTAAAAAACGAGCATGGAATATCGAAGAGAGAGAAAAGAGGATAATTTATAATGGATGATGAAGGAAGTTGTTTTAGGTTGGTTTGTGATTATCACTTTCCCATTCACTTCCCTTCCAATGCCTTTGTCTCCTAAAGTTTAAGCATCACTACTATCATTGCTATCCACTTTTTCTTTCCCTAATCTTTTCCTACCTCTCGCTATAATGGGGATACTGACTTTCATTTCAACTCTTGATTATTACACGATGAGATTTTTTTTTTTTTTTCTTTATGATGTAAAGGTGAACTTAAAAGATTGATGTGAATCTTAGATCCAACGTTTTGATATAGAAAGAAAGGCGCGGATGAGAAGCCCATGAATCCATTTTATATATCGTATGGCTCATAAAGTATTCATGGTATATGTCTGAACTAATTGTGTCTCCGATAACCTCACTTCAAATTTCTTAATTATAGCTTTTGATTGAGGCATTAGGTCGATTGAAGAGAAGAATGAAACATTCCTGATAAGGGTATGAAAATATTTCTCTAGAAACACGTTTTAACACTTGTAAAGGTATGAAAATCTCTATCTAAGAACACATTTTAACACCTTGAAAGAACGTCTAGAAGTGTTGGGCGGTTATAGTTTCCTTCATTCAAGTTTCCTTCTTTGGGGGAATTGCTTCTTCTATTCAAATGTGAAAATAAGTGTGGGAGATATTGACAATGTTCATAATAACATTGAAACACATCTTACAATCAAATCTCACATCTTACAATCAAATCAAACTCTTCATTCTAACAATGTTGGAGTTAATTCAACATCTACCCATGCAGTCCGTGGCTTGGCAAGCAATCTATGTTCAAGCGAAATGCATTCGAATATCATCAACTCCACAAGAAGATGATGGATTTTGGGGAAGTAGGAACAACCCAACTACAGAATATAGAAGGATTATACAAGGATGTATACGTTTGTGTACAATATACTCCAAAGTATATTCCTATCACTATGGATCTTAAAGCACGTATAATTAATATGTGCTCTCGATCAAGAGGTTAGATGTTCAAATCTCATATCTCAAATATGGTTTAAACTCCCGAAAATAATAATAATAATAATAAAACATGAATGTGGACAAAATTTTATCCAAGCTAGTTTGGAACTTGAATGATGAGGCTATGATTTTGTTCAGACAGCAAAAACCACAGCAACTGTAAAAGAATTTATATTAATATCCTTACCGCAGACTGAATGGCTGATAATTCTTCTTCCCCAACTTTCTTCCATATCCCACCTATCAATAAGCGCCCTTTGACACCTTCAGGTGACTCAACATCGTCTATCTCAGATTGGAAGTTTCCATTTGTTTCCTTCATTTTCTTGACAGTACCGCTATCAAGTTGCTGAGTATCAGAACTGGCTTCTCTCTTGTGGCTACATTTGCCGAGTTCGAAGTTCTCTTTGCTTCTCAGATCTTCCGAAGCTGGTTCGTTCTCGGGATTGAGGTCAAGAACAGGAAGACGACCAGAAGAGCCGATTGGACGAGGCAACATACCAATTGGACATGGGGTCCATGAATTTACCACAGTCCACCTGGTGGAAGTTCCAACATTACCATCTACTGGATTTGCTGCCAAGTTGTTCTTTCTTTTGTGGAGCTTAATCATCTCCAGTTTCCGACTTGCTTCACGGAGCGACTCCACGTGGTTTAAACTGATTTCTGAAGTGGTTTGGTTGGGATTTTCTTCGTCGGGAATATCTGAATTCAATAGATTCAGAAAGGATAGTTTGTTCAGTTTCTTCATTAGAGAACCGTCATCCAATAACTGTGCAAGATCAGTGGCAGAATCCATAAGTCGCTTGTTCCCAGGAGCTGATACCAGAAGGCATTTACGTAGCAACTCCATTAGAACACCTTTCGGAATGTGTTTTCCAGAACAAAATTCTCCATTGCGCTTTAGTTTTATGCCCTTGAGTTTTTCAACAAGCCATGCAAACAAAGATGAAAGCTGTGCGACTTGACAGCTCTTCATTTTGTGATCTGAGGACGTGAAGTACTGACTTTCTGAATAAGAAAACCGTGTTTAAAGAACCATTCCGGAAAGAGAGAGAAGAAGCAAGAAAAGGGCAAGAGTGAAGAATTAAAAGGGAAAAGGCTGTAAAGTTTAAAGTTGATATGTAACCATACCATATTCCAAGGCTTCTTCAGTCTTGATTTTCTCTAGAATTGCCTCGAGCAGATCTAAAAGCAATTCTGGTTCCTTATTCGAGATCTTAGCGATCGCGAGCTTCCAACCTTCCAATACGGCGCTTCGGGATTTTTTGGAATTTTCAGGAAAGGCCAAGTCTGATGACCTCATTGCCTTTAGCAAAAATTCCAACAATACAGATAAAAATTCTGAAGAGAAAGTAGAATATAACTGAATAAGAAACTTCAGTGTCTTGCCCGTCTTTGTCTTCAAACCTGAAAAGGTAGGTTTATTTGTTAATATTTTCATTTTATTATTTAAATCTAGAGATTCAATTATAGTAATTAATAAATTTCAAATCAGGAGCTTTAACTGCTTGAGAACAAAATTGCAAACACAAGAAAACATGTGCACAACTTTTAGCTCTGAGGTTAGCATCAGCAGCAAGGAAAGGATTGTAATAGAGCTTTGAATCGTTCATATTGAGACATTTTTTTTATAAGAAACTGAACCTTCATTGAGAAAAAAAAATGAAGAAAATGCAAAGGCATACAAAAAACCAAACCCATAAAAGGAACCCGCCTAAAGAAAAAATTTTAAATGAAGTAAAATGAGACCATCTGAGCCCATCAGATGACTCCTTGGAACCTCTGTGCCCATCAAATTGAAAATCAAACATGTCAAAAAAGGGACACCAAACAGACCAAGCAAAATCGCACCCCCGTCTTTCAACAAAAGATACACTAAGACGGCCCAATCGACAGAGGCATCTTTCTCGAAAGCAGTATTAACCCTACCGTGGATAACCTTTCGAACAAAGAACTGAACCTTCTTTGGAACTTTCACCTTTCAGAAACATGAGAAAACTAACTGCTTGACTGGAAATGGATTTAGCAACTACTGAAATAACGAACAAAAAAGCACCCAATGGGGTTAAGACTCAAAAAATGAACATCCCTTCTCTTCAGTCGAACTACAAAAAAGGCACCCAATGGGGTTAAGACTCTAAAAATGAACATCCCTTCTCTTCGTTACGAGCTCCTATATTCCCCAATTCTAATCTCCCAAGGTTCACAGAGACAATGTACCTTTTGGAGATTGGAGTTAATAGAAAAGGAGGAGAAACTATGGATCACCTATCAGTAAAGTACCACTTTAGATTGTAATATGTGATCAAAGCACAGAGACGATGTACCTTTTGGGCATTGAGTCTCAATGGTTGTATGCTCTCTTAGAGGCAGGGGAATATATTAATCGTACTTCTTTCCATTGTCCTCCATCATGTACCTCTAGTGTTATGGGCGTTCATGAGTTTTTTATTTGAAGGCCAAAAAGAATACATCGTCTTCTTTGAGGTGGCATGTTGAAAAGGAAAGCAAGAATGTTATGGGTCAACACAGTTAAATCTTTGGGGGATGGTTAGAAAGGAATCAACGTGTTTTCAAGAAGGCAAGAGAGAATGGATCTTATTATCGATCTTCCCCATGGTGTACTCTTTTCAATTATTTCAGCAATCTCTTCAGAATTTATTTAAGTTGGGAAGCAATTCTAAGTTAGATTTTTAAACAGGTTTGGTTCTTCAGAGGTGCAGTTCTTGGTTTAATTTCTTTTTTTCAAATGAGAAACCTCGCTTTCATAGAGAAGTAAGAGAATATGAAATACTGACATAGAAAGACACCCCAAACCAGAAGAGCCAAATAACCAACTATACAAAAAGAGGCTCTAATATACAAGAATAAGACCTACAGGTAATTACAAAAATTCTTGGAGACCGATGTCGAGATACTAGTGTTAAACCTAGCCAATGAACAAACCTCCTTTCAATCCCTACAAGTCCTTGGAGATTCTTGGGTTGGATTATTTACCACTTAATTCTTTTCTTTTTCTTTTTTCAATTTTGATATCTGTGAGTGTCTAGGCTAGTTTGTGCGCACTTCGACTATTCTAATGGAACAATTGTCCAACCTCACTACATTTGGTTACAAAGGTAACCTATAGGATATTAAATCCTTAATAGGTGGTACCATAACTTGAACTCATTCCCTCAAAGTCTTTACCGGGCATTTTTACAAGGCTAAGTCAACCCATGGTGGGTATGAAACTTCTAATTCTTTTTAAAAAGAAAAAATAACTAGTAAATAACCTTATTCGAACAAAATGGAAAACCAAAAACACCATGTCATTAACCAAGACTAGAAAATTCTATATTTATCTCCTCCTCATGTCTAGTGTTGGATGCAACAGTATTGATCTAGCAATCTTTAAATAATCTGTCTCATCTCAAGATCTCCCATTTAAGACGAAATTCAAGTCAGCCACAAATTAGTTAAAACTAGAACCAAAACCATTTAAGACACATTACGATAGTAATGAAAAAAGTTAAAGGAAATATAAAATATGGCCTTTAAAAGGGAGAAAATAAACATGTACGTTTTGGCTTGACCACTGATCCACGTTGAGAATTTTGCTTCTCATTTAAGTTGAAAGCCAAATCACGAAGTCTGGATTTGATTTCTTTTCTAATGGTAGTACTTATGTCACCTAAAAATGGAATTGCTTTCTCCTGAGGTTCCCAATAATAAGATTTCAACCAATGAAGTGCCTGAAATCATCAAAAATCAAGAAGGCTTCAGTTTACTTCCCATCTCAGTTAATCTTCTACTGTTTAAAAAAGTTCTATAGAGAAATGACATATTCAAGTACAAACTGCTGCAAACGAAATGCAGAAAGGATAGAACAGGCACATTTGTAAATTTGTTAATGATTTATTGTTCCACTTTGAATGATGCTAAGTGAAACTATCATAAATAGAGATTAATGATTAAAAAGAAAAGGAGCAAATAAAGTTGAAAGCCATTAAAATGTGAAAAAACGAGAATGTTAAGAGTTCATACTTCATAGTCATACCTTGATTGAGGCACACCGAACCACCTGAAGAGCTGGAAGTTCGCGATGAGAACCCTCTATAATCATTGCCAAGAGAAATATAAAACTAATTACAATCAATTAATTATAGGCAACCTATTATTGAGAATGGATGATGTTGCAAAAAAATCAAAGAACAGTACAACTGACAAGGTTTTGTCACATTTGCAGCATATATAGGAAGATCATAAAACTTTGAGAAAGAAGCTCATAAAACTGGAAAGAAAAAAAAAAAAAAAAAAAAAAAAAGAATAATAGCACACAAAATGATTTTTGGTGGTACTCACCATGACGAATATCAATCAGTACACGAGGCAAACCAATAGCATCAGCTGCCGCAGCAATTGAAACCTCTGTTTTCTTGCGTGTCTTCTCAACAACACCATTTACAAGCCTTTAAAACCAAGAATGCAGTGAGTTCTTTGTGATTCTTCAGAAGAAAAGTTTACTTTTATTCTGTAATCTTGTGAAAACAGTGAAAAAAAAAATCGCACAAAAATTCAATATAAAGGTCCACCAAACAGCTAGCTCTATCCTAACTTACTTCAATCAGTCCAAAGTGAAGCATGTGGAATGATTATTTTCATGTTATGGAACCTCTTACTACAGACTTGTACAGTTAATGCAAATAGGTTAACGGAAGACACGTTTCAACAATCTAATTGACTGTATTTTCAATATGGCTACTCTGGATCTCATGTAATCAGTTTGAGACCGTGAAATTGTAAATTCTTTCCTACAACTAAGCCGTATAAATGAACAATGGCATTGACATTCTAGGAAGCGTGAACTTTGCACCAATAGGTTGATACTTCAATATTCGTTTTAAAATGTAACATCAACACTACTTTGTTAATACGTAATACAAAAAAAAGTTCACCATATGATAACCTTTAGTTAATCAGACTTAGAAGGTCAGAATAACGAGTAACAAATTGAGAAATTTTCACCTCTTAACTTACAATATAAGAAAATAATTACCTCATAATGGCCATGCAATATAACATGGCCAACGCTTCCTCTGAAAGTGAAACACTATTTAATTGTTCCTCTGTACCACGAACTGAAGCATCCACCGATTGGTTCTTTCTGCAAAGAATAAATAACAGAAACTAATGAACGCCAATAGTGGTTTCCACATAAAAACACCATATAACCTTGGATACAAAAAATATATGTACTCAAACACATGGTAGCGTTAATATTACTGCAGACCCAAGAGAAGGAAATGGTCAATACACAATTTGATTGTTAGCGATCTATTGAATAACCATTAATTAAAATTAATCGTTTTGAAGTTAAAACTATCGCTCCTAATTTCTAATCTCAAAATGTAGGCTTCCACTTTCATTCTCCTTTATAACATGGTTCGAAAGCTGGCAAACATGACGGTAAAGACCTACAGAAAATAGCTCGAGTAGGCAACAGTATGATTGGTGAATATAACCACAAAAGAAGTTGGTGAAAAGTGAGAATTGAAGCATACATGAAGTAGGGATCCTTTTGTTGGATTTCGATTATAGATGCTGTCACTTCAACGACGACTGGAAGACAGCCTCTGCTTCTCCATGTTGATATCTAGATTCAAAAACACGTAAGCCACAAATAAGAAAACTAGCAACTCGAATCCAGAAAAAGATGGATGGAGGGTACTGAGACCAAGAAATTGAGCTACATAACATCGTGGAGAATCTAATGTAATCAAGCCGGTTACAAAAGTGCAGCATAATGAACTTTACAATTACAGACTGAAATACAACTTCAAAAATTAGCATAATGGAGAAAAAACATGCGGCGGAGATAGGTCGAGCAACTATCCTTAGAAAGTAAGCTTACTCTTCCCAGAGCGGCGGCGACGGAGTCCGAAGAGTCAGAGAAGAGTGATTGACTAACAAAAAGCCACTCGCTCCAAGTCGACCAGGGTACCAATTTGCGACTGTACGTCGACGAATTATCTTCTTCAGTCTCCACTGGTACTTCTTCAAATCCTAACAGCGATTCCATCAAAACCTACTGCTAAAGTACCTTGTACGTCTTCACATGCAAGGATAGCACCCGAAAGTTCCGCAAACAAAGAAGAAAAAAGGATCAAAGATCAATGGAGAAGACGTGCAGTGAAACCACCAACTTGAGAACGATGGCCGACGCCGGCGAACCCGCTAGAGGGAAAAAGGTCACTGAGGCGCGGTTGTAGACTTTTATAGGGAACGGACGCCCGGGAGTGAATTTATTTAGGCTAAATGATATTTGTGTTTATGAATAAATTAATAAAAATATCATTTTTATTTATGTATTTATTATTTTATTATTATTATTATTTTTTTGAATAAAATCCATAATTCATAAAATTTAATATTTAACAATTTAATAATATTATTAAAAAAATGTGTTGTCTTTTATCCTTAATGATTTAGTTCCCAATTATACCGTTGCAAAAAAAAGAAAATTATTAAATGGTTAAAAATATGAAATTAACTCCGATAATTGAGAAATTTTTTTGGACAAAATTTGATTTTTTTAACTCTATATATTAATTGGATATTGCCGGGAAATTGTCCCTTTTGATCAGAAATACTCTCACTCCGAGTTGATCTGTGAGCGTTTGATGAAGCTTCAGTTCATCGGTACGCTGAAATTCATGGAGGCGATCAGCCAGCGACCTTGGCTCTTATTTCTTGTTCTCCTCATTTTTTCAATGTGTTCCCGCGCAGATCAGGTACTCTTGATTAACATTTGTTTTACGGTTGACTTCTGATCGGTCGCCGAGAAAAATGAAGAAATATGGTGTGTTAAATTGATCGGCGAAGAGAAATACGGAGTTCTTTGTGTTATATGGCCAAGATTTTACCCAACGCTTAATAATTTTTCTCCAAATCAATTGGACTTGCGATTACAATTTCCGAAACTCTAATCTCTTTATCATGTCGTCTTTTGTTTATCGTTTTGTCAGTTCTGTGATGCTGGTCTTGGATTTGATGAGTCAACATGTGGCACTACGTCATCGTCGAAGATACTGATAAAGGGCGGAACTGTTGTGAATGCTCATCATCAGGAGGTTGCTGATGTTTATGTGGAAGACGGGATTATTATTGCCGTGAAGCCTAATATCAAGGTATTCCTTATTTACAATACGGCGAAATCAGTTGTCTGTAATGATCGTTTGTGAATTCAAAAGATTTGGTTATGAATGCGATCTACTATCACTCATGGGAGGCCGCGCATATTCATGGCGAAGTTTACTTGTTCCTAATGTTGCGACAGCGCGTTTCCTGCAAAAGAATTTCGGTTTCCTTCGTGCTTCGATCAGTGCTATTGAATTGCCTCGTCATTATTTTTAAAAAATCTTACTATCTGCAGAGTAAAGCCTACTATTCATTCATGCTCAACTGTTCCTTACTTATGCCATCATTTATATTTTAATAATTTTTTCTGCGCTGTTGAATGTTATGTATCCACTGTTAACTTGTTTAATTGCCAATAATAGGTCGGGGATGATGTTGCAGTCCTAGATGCCACTGGAAAATATGTCATGCCAGGTTAAATTACAAATGATTCTGGTTTCCTGCATTTATGCTACTAAAATATGTTATAGGAGTATGGATATCAATTTTCATGAAGGATTTGTCTAGGCAATTCAGTCTTACCCGGTTATCGCACTCAACTGCATCCTTGAGGCCCTCTTTCTTGTAAAATTTTCAAGAAATATGATCTCATTGGAGTTTATCAGATTATTATATAGCCTTGTCAAATTTGTACGCATGAAATATGCATAGCTTGATATGTTTCCTTTGGTTGGAAACTTTTATCCCTTGAAACTGAAAAATAAATTTCTTTAGTATAATTATAAACGAGGGGAAAGGCGTGAGTAGCTAGAATGCTATATGATGTAGCTTTGTGTGTGTTGAGAGGCACTTTTTGGCTTAGTCTTGAGGATTCTGGGAGAGAGAGAAGCTCTTGAATCTTGTCCTCGATACGCACTTCTACTTTTTCATGTGAATATTACATGCTTAAAAGAGCGTTTTATTCCATCGGGAGTATTTGAACCAGTTTACTTTCAGTTTTTTAGTTAATATCTAACGTCAGAATCAGCAAAACATGTGGTACATTTTGGTGGTGATTGATTACAGCTTTCTTCCCCTGGAATTCTGGCAGGAGGAATTGATCCTCACACACATCTTGCTTTCGAGTTTATGGGTACTCAGACAGTTGATGACTTCTTCAGTGGTCAGGCTGCAGCATTAGCTGGTGGAACGACCATGCACATTGACTTTGTTATACCAGTGAATGGAAGTCTATCAGAAGGGCTTGAATCATACGAGAAAAAAGCAAAGAAATCTTGCATGGATTATGGTTTTCATATGGCAATCACAAAATGGGACGAAGTTGTTTCACAGGAAATGGAAATTATGGTGAAGGAAAAGGGTAGTGATTATTTTTCATCTTAAACCAATAAACCGTGGATCAAATTGCCTTCACCTTGAAATGTCATTACAAGTTTTCTCATCAATATTCATTCTTCACATATTCGAACTTGCAGGGATAAACTCTTTTAAGTTCTTCCTAGCATACAAAGGGGCTTTAATGATCAGTGACGAGCTCTTATTACAAGGATTAAAGAAGTGCAAATCTCTTGGTGCCTTGGCCATGGTACATGCTGAAAATGGTGATGCTGTATACGAAGGACAGGAGAGAATGATTGAACTTGGTATAACTGGTCCAGAGGGACACGCTCTTTCACGACCTGCTGTGGTAATTTAAAAAAAATACGTTTTAAACTGATGGAACTTCTGAATGAATTTACGGTTTTATGTACATTTTTTTACTGCTTATTTCTCTGGTTGAATTCATGGGTACTTGATGGACTCCTTTGTCAATTTATTTTCCTCTCTCCATTGATGGGTATTTCTTTCTTTATGTGTGCTTGAAATTAATGCAGTTAGAAGGAGAGGCAACGTCCCGTGCAATACGTTTGGCTAGTTTTGTGAACACTCCTCTCTATGTGGTTCATGTTATGAGCATTGATGCAATGGAAGAAATAGCCAGAGCTCGGAAAGCAGGTGCCATATTCTATGTTTTAAAATGTACTTTGTGGTATATGTATCTGGCACAAAAGACGATGTTAATTTATTATAAAACATTCTATGATAATTCATACAAGCGTCAGAATTCAACCAGAGAATATGGAACCTGCTAATAAAATAATTTATAATTTTGCCATGGAAAAATAGAGGACTGAAATTATAGATTGTCAAAAGATCAGTGCTATTAAAACAATCTATAATTTTTTGGCTGCCATCTGTTACTGGCTCCTCTATCTTTTTCTCCTCACAAATTGTTATGATCCTTCTCTGTTGGTGTTATTTCTGTGCTATATGATAGTCTATTTTTCTTGGCCAGATGGATAACTTTTCTTTTAAACTGCAGGGCAGAGGGTTATCGGAGAGCCAGTTGTGTCTGGGTTAATTCTAGATGATTCTGTGCTTTGGGATCCTGACTTTGTTAACGCAGCAAAGTAACTACTATGCTATTCTAGTATTTCTTTCATAACCTTATTCTTATCACTATTTTGTTTCTTTCAAGTAAGCAGTCTAACATTATGACTGTATCATCCGTCAGGTATGTCATGAGTCCTCCTATTAGATCATCGGGGCATGATAAGGCCCTTCAAGCAGCCCTTTCAACTGGAATTCTGCAGGTTATTATAACTAAGAAGATGGAACATTTGCAATTTCTGTTATTGAAAATGCCCGACAAATCAACATTCATAAGCTATCATGCAAATTTCAGAACGCTTCGATTTACAGCTTCAGTTTTGGGTTCTTACTTTGAATGTGTGTGTGTGTGTGTGTGTGTGCATGTATTTGTCAAAAATTAAGATCTCCAAAAAATATTTTAGTATTGTTACCTTAACAGGTAGGTACATTATCACAACGTTTTTAAATTGTCATGTTTAGATGAAGTTTATTTCTCAACGAGCTTCTTAAAATTTGCAGCTTGTGGGAACCGATCACTGCGTCTTTAATTCTACACAGAAGGCCGTAGGAATTGATGACTTTCGAAAAATTCCTAATGGTGTCAATGGTAGTTTCTACGGATATTACACTCTCCCTCTCTCTTTCTTCTTTTTATTTTCCTATAGATATTACATTACATATTAGGTGGTCGGTATTAACAATCAAATATGAAATCTTGAGAACCTGGTTTTAACGCTTATCCTATTCAGTTATGCTACTTTCTTTGCTTCCGTATCTGACAACTTGTAATCTTCAGGCATCGAGGAAAGAATGCATTTGGTATGGGATACGATGGTGGTAAGTTGTATGTGCATTTGTTTTATTCTTTCAGAATATGCAGTTAAGTTTGAATTTTCTTAAGAATCTCATTCCAGAAATCACTTACATTCAGGAGTCTGGTCAAATCTCTGTCAGTGATTACGTTCGGATTACAAGCACTGAATGGTATGCGGTTTTGTTTGAATTGCGTTTCTTTCTTTCTTTTCAGTGATCAACAAAAGTTTGTATTCAATTTGTATCTTGCTAAGAAGAAAAAAAAGAATAAGAATCGTATGTGGTCTTGTCACTATTTTATGATCTTTGGAGGAACTTGTCCTTATTCTTAGAGTAGTTTTATATAATT
The DNA here is from genome assembly GCF_002806865.2 of Cucurbita pepo subsp. pepo. Lineage (NCBI taxonomy): Eukaryota > Viridiplantae > Streptophyta > Magnoliopsida > Cucurbitales > Cucurbitaceae > Cucurbita > Cucurbita pepo. The sequence goes on from NC_036642.1 coordinate 2,736,442, forward strand.
TTTGCACTGACAGTTGTTTCTAAAGTATTTGGCTACATGACCAAAAGAAACTTCTAAATATATATAAAATAAAGCTTTAGCACTTAATCATTGTTTTCTTTGGAAGGGCTTATAGATAAAATGCTTGACTTAAAAAATTACTCTAGAAAGTCAAATACACTCTTAGAAAGTCGAATACAATCTGTTTTATCGTTTACTATTTGCTCAGTGCTAGGATTTTCAATATATACCCAAAGAAAGGAGCGATTCTTGCTGGGTCTGATGCAGACATAATTATACTCAACCCAAATGCAAGTTTTGAAATATCTGCAAAGTCGCATCACACTAGATCTGACACGAATGTCTACGACGGAAAGAGAGGAAAGGTCTGTATACCACACCGCAGTTCTCTTATGACTATGGACTTGTGTGGTTTGTGCTTGCTTTATGTCTACTTTGTGCTTTAACTTTAAGAGGCATGCATGGATAGCGTGGTGATTAAGTTTATGTTAGGCTTTGAGAACCAAAACTACCTCAACATCTTTATGAACAGTTCATTCATAAATCATAACTCATAAGTTTGGTATCATTAACTCATGCGACGTTTCTAATTACCTTCGGTTGCTATTGTCTTCATGCTTTCTTTTGACTATTGTGCTATAGGTTCAAACATCATCAATATTCCAGAAAATTGTCATTTATTATTTGGATGCCAAATTTCTCTAGATTGTTATGGACCATGGTGGAAAGGCTCGACCTTTTTGAAATTTGGTTTTTGTGGCCAAATATCCGCAAGAATTTTGTGTTCATTTCTTTCCTATTAAACAACCTAGGGAGGAAGTTAGTTCTCAGCTAGTAACAACCTTCTGGTGGATACTTCGTTAGTTAGGAGCGACAAAAAAAATAGAATTGTAGTGGAGAAAAGGGAGGAGCTCCAAGAAAAGAGTGGGAAAGCTCAAACCTATTGAATTATATTGTGAGCTTAAAGAGTACTTGAATGAGTGAATTCCTAGCACATTGTTTGCATGTAATTTTCCTCCGTATAAAGACCTCTTGGTCCTGACTTCTTTTTCAAAACCAAGATACATGTCCAATAGATCATTTTTGGTGTACGCAACTTGACATGAACATTAACTTCTCCACACATGCATGTCCATATTTGAGCGGTTCGATCTCTTCATGTCATCACATGCGTATTTACACAACGTTCAGGGCACAGTAATCTATTTATGTTTAAAAACGTGTATATTTTTCACAGGGAAAGGTTGAAGTGACAATTTCTGGAGGAAGAATTGTTTGGGAAAACAATGAACTAAAAGTTGTTCCAGGTGCTGGGAAGTACATAGAGATGCCGGCTTTTAACTATTTGTTTGATGGAATTGGAAAGGCAGATGCTCAGTACCTGTCCTCACTCCGTGCTCCGGTGAAACGTTCTCGGTCCACAAACCTTCACTCATCGTAGTTTGTGAAAAAGGGTAGAATAGATGATGTGGGCGGAATAACTGAGATTGCATGGCCTATATCCACCATGTATATCTATAGCAACTTCTCTTTAAGATACAGGACAGAGTTTTATGTAGTTATGTTATAGCATAATTTACTTATCATGTTATGCACCATGAAATAAGATATAATATTCAAGGTTCCATGTTTTATATGCTGAAGAACCAAAACAAGATACAGGTTGGGGGAAATTGATGCAATTATCCGTATGATGAACATGTCTCATCTCTACATTTTCATGCCAGGGAAAAAAGATTCAGATAAACAGCGTGATTTGACTAAAACATAGAGGAGCGGGTCGCCTTCTTCGTCACATATCAAGGCCTGATACAACAATTGATGTAGGTCAGAATCTTCTTTTTCTTCTGCTGAATAAGAGAAATAAAAGAGCAAGGATTAGAAGATGTATGTGTGCTATTTATTGTTCAATTTAGCTTTGCTTCTAAAGATCTGTTTTAGGGATTCAGGTAGGAAAAGAACAGGGGATGCAGCAGATGAAAGTGCTTACAGGGACAACAGGGTCGTGCTGGTGGTGGCGAAGACGATGTTGATATTGTGGGTGGTGTTCATAGCGGCTGTGGTGGCTGTGGTGGCTGTGGTGGCGGTGGTGGTGGTGGTTCTGTTGGCGAAGATGTTTATCTGCCATTGCCATCATCTCCCTCTCATTTCCAAGGCTGGCTCTTTTGAACTCAGTTAAGTCAGTTTTTTGCTGTTTCCTATTTGCACGAGCTTGAGAGAATACAACCGAATAATTGCTTGCCCCAGGTGCGTTGTGATCCCATCCCCCAAACTCTGGAACAGATTTCCACCTATTGTTTTTCTGTACACACCCACACACCAACAAAACTTTCAGCTTCTGAATTTTTTATTTTGATTGATTTGTATCCATTCTGGTGCTTTTTTCTAATAAAATACAAGGATTCTTGCGATAGAAAAAGAAAAAATTGGTCGTTATAGAAAGAATATGTAACCGTCCAAGCTCACCGCTAGTAGATATTATCTACTTTGACCCGTTATGTAATGTCGTCAGTCTCATAGTTTTAAAATGCGTCTTTTAGGGAGAAGTTTCTACACCCTTGTAAGAAATGTTCTCCTCTCCAACCAATGTGGGATCTTACCAAATATCTTGAATTTGTGTCTCAGGTTTAAAAAATACTTGTTGCAAGTGTTTGAAGTTGTCATCATCACGTTCCAGACCATTACTACAATGATTTTTCATTCAATATTTTATTGAGTTTTTACTCCAAAGTAGCTTATAAACCTTTCCAATTTGTATCATTCAAAATTAGTAAGCCCCGAGTTTACACTATGATATGTAGGTTTAATAATCTTACGATATAGTTTATTACAACCATGAGCCACACTTATCTTCTCAATGTTTATTTTTCTTTCTTTCAAAATCTTAATAACATTACTACAAATATATCATCTTTCAAGATGAGTTAAAACGAGAAGATTCAAAAGCCTAATCTAAACAATAAAAAATTAAAAAATTAAAATTTAAGATCAAAACTTTGAACCACGAGATAATTTTAAAGTCGAACGAGAAAAGAGTTTGAAATGCTGACCTCCGCCCGAGTATCCATGGAGTCTCAAGAGGAGAGGGGAAGGTGGAAGACCTGCAACAGAGAGGGGAAGGGAGAATTAAAATGAAAATGAATGGAAAATTGGTACAAAATCTTCCAATAAAAATTTCCCATCTTTTTTGCTTTATTATATATTTTTGCTCCAAATAAAAACAACTCCAAAATAGGGACATCCTAATTGGACACCACCAACTCCTTTATCTAAAAAAGGATAATTTAAAAATATTTAATTAAAATAGATCTCTCCTTTATTTAGCATGAATGCTAGTCGTATTAAATTCAAATTTTCAAATTTGTTGGTAGGTGACACGAACAACTCAAATAGAGTTTACAATTCACCTAACTCAATCAAACTCCTCATTTTTAGGTTAGATTGTGGGGTCGTCTTTTTTCTTTTAATTATTTAAAAAAATATACTTATCCACAATATTAATAACAAAAAAAAAAAAAAAACTCATAAAATTTAAATATTATACATTTACAAGTCACATTTCACCACTAACATTAATTATTATTCTTTATAAAAATAAGGTAAGGTAGTGTGAGGTCGGGATTGGAGAGGGGAACAAATCATCTCTCACACATTTTAAAACCGATAACAATACCTAATGAGCTAAAGTTGACAATATTGGCTTGGGGTAGACTCTTACAAGTAGGGTTGGATTGTAACTTATTGTTGGGTTGGTTGAGCTGACCCGACAAAAAAAAATGTCAATCCGCAGACTAGGTCAAACTTTCGGTCTTCCAAAATTCAACTCAACCCAAATTAACCCAAATTTTATGATTTTTGTATGAAAGTGGGTAACAAGCTGGTTGTCCATGGACCGAAGTCGGGCCCAGTCCACTTACTTCTTTTGACCATCTAAGCCCATACAAATTAAGGAGGCCCATTATAAATGGGCCAAGTCCTTTAGTAATTGGGCCTGGGCCATGTCTCCAAGTTTTGAGTACATTATATATGCGACGATCCAAGTTTTAAACGGCACAAAACATTCATCTCTTGCGTTTCGACCTTTCTCGCACTCTCTTCTCCCAAACAGCCTCGAAGAAGCCTTCCTCCATGGCCACATTCAGTCTTCCCCGCAAGGGAAACACGAGGCTGCCGCCGGAGGTCAACAGAGTTTTGTATGTACGAAATTTGCCCTTCAACATTACCAGCGAAGAGATGTACGATATATTCGGCAAGTACGGGGCGATTCGGCAGATCCGGATTGGAACGAACAAGGATACTAGAGGTACCGCCTTTGTTGTTTACGAGGATATCTATGATGCTAAGACGGCGGTGGATCATCTCTCCGGTTTCAACGTTGCGAATCGGTATCTGATCGTGTTGTACTACCAGCAGGCCAAGATGAGTAAAAAGTTCGATCAGAAGAAGAAAGAGGATGAAATTGCTAGGATGCAGGAGAAGTACGGGGTTTCTACGAAAGATAAGTAAAAGGTGTAATATGAAACTTTTTTTTTTCTCGGAATTTTCTGGAGCAATATTGGAATTTAGTCGAATTGTTTGTAACTTGAAGTTCTCTCTATCTCTTTCTAGGGTTTCATAGCTGTATTATTTGACTTAAGTTTTGGTCATGTGTGGGCAATGATTACCATCTTTGCTTAAGTTGGCAGTACTTTTCATGTAGTCTCTATATATCCTGATCATGGCTTGATTCTGTTTGCGTAATTGACTTCTTCGTTAGAGGTTTCGTCAACAGTAATCAAATTGTTAGCTTTCATTCTTATCGCCTGACCGGATTTTTTCGCCTGGGTTACGTCTATCTTATGTGGTTGGGGTTTTTTTGGGTAGTTAACCTTAGTAGTCGTCCAAGATATTAATGTGCAAGTTATGACTTTGTGAGAATGCAGTAAGGTTGGTCTAATGGCTCTTTTCTAATTGAAATAATAGTGCATATTGGATTTCTGCCATCACAAGAGTTGTGCAGTCTTCAGACATCTTACCAGTTAGGCTTGGCACATAAAGCATTCAATAGAATTTGTCGTATGGGATTATCGTCTTTTCTTTCAGAAGCTGATGAAATGGTACACCAGCGTTTGTGCACGTGAGCGTGCAAGGAAAGTGAATATGGGATTGTAATAGAAATTGAAAGTCTGGACAACTGCTATGATAGTTTTTCTTTGGAAGAGAAACAAGTTTCATTGAGGAATGAAATAACTGAATGAACCCCAAGGACGTGCATGTGAATTACAAGCAAGTTCTCCAATTTGGGATCAACAAAGTAAGACTATAATCTGAAAAGGGTGGAGAAAGACCCCCCAGAAGACTCTTCCATTTCTCTTGCCCCCAAAAAACCAGAAGACAACCATGTTTAGAGCCAGCCAGAAAATCTTCTTCACACCCTTGAAGGGATGTCCGACAAAGTTGGATGCAATGCACTATCTTTGTGGGAATCTGTCTGCACTTTGGATGGCTAGGATCTATTTGGGTTACTCAAAAACGTATTTGTTGTTAAAGACGGAGGAAGTTGGGGCAAATCGACCAACCTATATGTTAGGCAGGATGCATCTGTTCTAGCTCTACTTTCCTTGATTGTTTCTATAGCTTTCGATTATGGAAATTTTTAAATTTGCAATATTCATACGCTTATAAGATTCATTTTTTTACAATGTTCGTAGATTTTTTATACTTTCTTTCCCCTCTCTGTACCCTCTGTGTGCTGCCTCTCTTAGTCTCAGACCTTCTGTTGTGCCTTGCCATCTGAAAAGCCCTTGCACACCATTGAGTACACCATGAATTTTGTTATAAAGATCCATATTTTATATTGAAGACATGCTATTAGAAAGATTTCCTTAATGAGGATTTTCTGCCCTGCACAGGTACACCATAGAAGTAGTGAATTTGTGGGTAGTACCTTCTATCAATTCAGTTATACCTCTTCACATTCACCATAGTTTTGAGGAGACTTGAGTACGGAAGTCCTTTTCATTTGTGTGCTATTAGGAATTCCTGTGGAGCATTCGGAAAGAAAAGATTCAGAAAAACAGCCATCTTGTTCTGCCAAAAATTCTCCCTTTCATCTTTGTTGTAGTACAGTTACGTGGTTGATGATATATATTTTAAACCCGACGTCTCATGGCTCAACCAAGAGGAAATGAGTTGAAGTCATGGTTTTCGCTCATCTAGCATCTAATATCTTTCGAGTTAGTTTAGCAACCAAATGTAATAGGATCAGATATGTTGTTCCATGGATGGAATAGTCGAGGTGCGTGCAAAATAGTCTGAATACCTATTAATAAATCATTAGATATTATATAAGTTTCATATAAACATCATACAGTTATCCATGTACATCCCTTCTGAATTCGACCGAACAATGTTTAGATACCTTATATTTAATTTTGTACAGAAATTGGGTTCAGAACTATTGACCTCTCTGTTTAATGAATACAACAGACAATTTTGAACAAATTCATGTTTCTTCTTATCAGTCAGTCAACCAACCATAAGAGCAATAATTAGTCTGCCTAAAAGTGGACAAGAACCGCTAAGAACATCAGAAAATCACCCCTTAAATCCTAAGAATTAGAGAGTATGATTAATCTTTTCCTTTCTTCTTCTTTGTATGGCGATTTTCTATCTCTGGAAGGAACCACCATTCACACTGTAAATATATGGCATTCTCGAGATAAAAAGACTCTGCTTCTCAACCCTTTCCATTCTCTTTGCATTCACCCTCATATTCTTCATCGTTTCTCCATAGAAGACCAAAACATTCAGGTGGCAGCAGTTCTTGTCATCTCCTCCATTGCACTCCCACCATTAACCAAATCAAACGTTGAAAGAGTCACGACGCTTTTTCGGATTCCCGTCTGGATTTCCTTTTCGCATCATCGCCACAAATTCATCGTAGTTGATGCGACCGTCCTGTCGAGATTCAAGAACATGTTACGTTTGGTCAGTTTCTAGTCGAAGTTGTGATTGAGAAAACTTACGTTGTCTGCATCCACTTCAGAAAGGATCTCCTTGATGTCCCTCCCATCGTGCATTCCGTAGTCTCTAAGAGCTTGCTCTAACTCCTCGGTCGTGATATAACTGAACACACAACATAGTTTGAAGTTCAATCATTAGTGACATTCTGTATTCATTTCAAAGTGAAAACTTTAGCAAAGTTGACTCGAATTTGATTTTGTTACCCGCTGTTATCTTTGTCGAAATACTGGAAGGCAGTGTAGAGATGCTCTTCTCTATCCATTCGGTTTAGGTGCATTGTCGCCGTGATGAACTCGTCGTAGTCTATGGTTCCATTGCCATCGGCATCCGCCTATAAAACCCGAAAAGTAACATTCAGATTTGAGCATGAAAACTCATTTTGGATTGAGAGGAATCAGACAACCAAAGACTTACGGCTTCCATTAATTGTTTCACTTCATATTCAGAGAGTTTTGTGCCTTGCTTTGCGAGTCCTTGCTTAAGTTCTTCAAGCGTTATTGTCCCGCTGTTGTCAGTATCCATGTTTTTGAACATTTGTTTGAGCCCCATGATTTCTTCTTCTGATAGACAGCCCGCAATCACCTGCCCATTTGGCACATTATTAGTACTTGTCTCTTCTTTTATTCTTTCTGGTGTGGGGGTTAGCATGGAACAGACGGTTCATTATCGCTTACCCGAAGAGCGACTTTCTTGAATTTGTTCATCGCACGGAACTGTTTGAGCCTATTGAGCACCGCGTTGTCGAGTGGTCTATCAGGTGCTTCTCCATCCTCCTTAATCCATGGATGATCTGATAGAAAAGGAATTGATATAGTGAGAGGCATTGCTTGATGGTTCATAATTATATGCAGGCCTTTTCTTATTCAACTTCAGCTCAAGAATGAACTTACTTAAGACTTGGAAGGCTGTCAATCTCTGCTTGGGGTCTGAATTCAACATCTTCCTTACAAGATCCTTTGCTGCTGGAGATATCGAAGGCCAGGGATCGCTCGTAAAATCGACGTGGCCACGCAAGATCGCATTGAATATCCCATGTTCGGATTCTGTGATCCGATTCTCTTATCAAATGGTTTCTTTTGAGAAGAAAAAACCCAGCAGAGAGATTAGCAAAATTATGAAACTACCTGCCCAAAAAGGTGGAACACCACACAGAAGAATGTATAGCATGACTCCAACGCTCCAAATGTCAACTTCAGGGCCATATCTCCTCTTCAGGACTTCTGGTGCAATGTAATATGCACTACCAACAATATCCTTAAACACCTCTCCTATAGAACAACAACATTCAGACCAAAACAAGAACAAGATCATTAGCCATCAGCCATTGCAAGATGTATAACAGAAACAGTCAGGTTCTTGAACAAACCTTGCTTGTAGAACACGGATAAACCGAAATCGGTAGCCTTGAGCGGAGACGTCTCGTCCTTGCTCAGCAAGAGAAAGTTTTCAGGCTTAAGATCTCTATGAATAACCCCCATGGAATGGCAAGTATGCACAATCTGCACAATAGTCCTGAGCAACGATGCCGCAGCTCGCTCGGTGTAATGCCCTTTTGCTATGATGCGATCAAACAACTCTCCTCCAGCGCACAACTCCATGACTAAATGAACAGAATGCTTATCTTCATAAGCACCTTTAAGCTCAACAATGTTGAGCTGACCAGTTAAATGGTGCATAATCTGGACCTCCCTTCGAACATCTTCAATATCCTCCTTATTTACGAGCTTCCTCTTAGCAATGGTTTTGCACGCCAACTGTTCGCCACTAGCCTTATGAGTACACAAATGGGTTACCCCAAATTGACCCCTTCCCAGCTCCTTACCAATGGAGTAAGTGTTTCGGACATCCTCCATCGGCCGCCCTAGAACAGTTCCGATCTGAGAGGTCTTAGAAGCCTTGGCGGAAGCCACCGGCGAGGCCGAAGGAGCATGCTTAATGGAGTTGGTATTTCCGCCATCATCCTTGGAGTTATCCCCGTTAGAATCCTCCCTCGCGCTGGTGGGGGCATCGTCGGGATTGTCACGAGAGCAACAGTTGCCCATGGCGGAGGAGCGGGGATGGGGGTGGCGGCGGCGGCGGCTGCGGCGGCGGCTTAGGGATGGGCGATTGAAGGAGACAAGATTGAATTGGTATTTGGGGCAGAACCAAAAGAGAACGAGAGAGAAAAATCCATGTATAGAGATAATGGGAAGAAAAATGGTGGAAAGTGGGGAGAACACAGGCAGGACAACTGATCCTTACACACAGGATTGATAGAGAGGAATTGTAGGAGGAACCCATTGACACAGTCTTCCTTAACGCCTTCCAATGCCTAGTGGTTCTCAGCGTTTCCCGCGTCATTTCAACTGATTTTTTCCTTTCTACTTTTCTTTTCTTTTTTTTAAATTTAAATTCTGATCCAACCTCCAACTTTGGAGAACATTTTTCTTTGTTTTTTGAGTTGGAGTTAAAACTTAGTTTTAACTATTATTCTAAAAAAAAAAATCAGCTTTCATATTTATTTCAAAAAATAAAAAAAAAAATCTAATCAACTAAGACCACGAACATTTAGAGACTAAATTGTCTCTAAATTGTTGTAAAATAATGAATAGGTTTCGAAAGGTCTAAAAAATCTAGTATTATGTTTTAATTTAAAAGAGCCTAGGGCATTAAAAAATAATAACAAAATAACTCATGAAATGGCATAGAAAAAGTTGTTTATGAACTTAGCATACATGATATGATATAGGGTAAAGTACCTATAACCATTCGAAAGGCCGATGTGACTCGATCTTTCAATCCTGTCATTATTGAACTAAAAAAAAGTTGGGAAAATAAAAGGAAAGGGCAATATCTCAGTAGGTAGGGATAGATGAATCAACTTGGAGAGAGTATGCATGAATTCCTCCAGACACATTGTAGACTTTCTTAAAACCCTGAACAATAGAAGGAAAAATAAATAAGGTATCTTTATCTTTCCAAAGACAAATATAGTATTAAGAATTGATATGGATAAAATGTAAACTGTCAGTGAAAAGGAAGAAGAATTGTCAGGCCTAGGCTTTAAATGAATGAAAAACAGTACGAAGCTCATAAACTCAGCTGCATCATTAGAAATCTGATTAAAAATTCTGTAAATGTTTAGCTACTGACATGAATTGCCTCAGAAATTCAAACTTCAGACTACTTATATCTTTTCAGACTTGACAAAGTGACATAAAAGAATCGATGATGAAGTACATTAGTGACATCTCTATAATGTATTGTGGGGAAATTCCAAGGTGATATTACCTGCGTTTGTAAGTATCTTGCGACCTGCAACGACCTCACTCCATGGTGACACTGCATCCATCGGCAAAAAAATTTCAAAAATCTAAGGAGAAACTGGCTAATTACAAATAAATTAATTGTCTGAACTGAGTTGCAAAATTTAATAATGATAATTGAAACTCGAACCAAATTAAACTTCTCCTGCAATTTTACAGGCTTCAATTATATCCAAGAACGAATGATGGTGGGTTGGCCTATTTCACCCTTAATATACATCCAATTTCACAGTTTCCATCATATACAAGACATGCAAACATCAACTTAAAAGGAATCCAGGATATCGTGTTCACTTGTTTAGTTACGTCCCTAATGAAGCGAAAGTCAGAAACCAATTAGAAGATGGAAAGTTTTGTTTTAGAATATGAAGCCAATCAGTGAGGATTTATGTGATATATTTTCGTAGTAAAGGGGGGCAAACTATTTCTTTTCAAACACAAGAACAAACGTGAAATGAATCAGGATTAAATTTAAAAAAGAACTAAGCAACAGCGTTAGAGCAGTTAGAAAAGGCAGATCTCCAAAAAAAAAAAAAAAAAAAAAAAAAAAAAAAAAAAAAAAAAAAAAAAAANCTATCGATTTTATTCAGTGAAGGGCTGACTACAATTGATAAAATCCAAGTAAAAAATTATTTCCTTGCTCCTCAACCAAATTGGTGAGTGCTGTATGGGCAACAAGGAAGTGCTGATCGTTTATTTGTCTATTGCGGTTTTCCCATGGCTTTATCGTCAAATTTATTGCAGCCATTTGGTATCAGCTTCCCTTCTCCCCTAGACTGTAAATAAAGGGGTTCTGTCTCCCACCTTCAAAAGCAAAAGGATATTTTTCTAGTCTGCGTGGGCTATCCTTACGAAACATGGGAATTTTTTCAAGAGAACAGGAATTTGTGAGGGTTAGAGATCCAGTTACTTATTTTTGCCTATCTTTGGAGTGAAATCCAAAGGAGTTCCCTGACTGGATTCCTTTAATTGCTTCCAACTGGAAACTTTCCTTTTTATTCCCAGGGAGCGTTTGTATATTTCTATCTTTTCAATAAAATTTTTAGTATCAATAAATATAGATATCACCTACCATGACGTAAGTATCCTTTTGAGGATCAAACTTCGTTGTTACTTCTGGACCCCAGCTTCCAAATTGACGGAGAGGTAGTACCTGAAAAGCTGGCAAACAAGCCTGGTCCCTGTTAAAGAAAAGAGTTCAGGATAGCTTCATATATAATATAAAACAGATAAATCCAGGATTTTTTCTATCTTTCTTTTAAAATACACAATATATGGAAGAAAAATAAGATTTCTCATACGTTAGAAATGGTAGAACTTCCCAACTTCGAAATATCAAACACAACTAACAAGGCCAAGATGCCTCACAAACAAGCTCTTTATGCATTTTGGATCATTCAAAAACCTATTAAAACTTCTATACTTATTTGGAGTGAATAAAATAAGTTCCCAATGACATATCACTTCCGCCCTCCTCCCCAACATTTTGAGGGACTTGATGATTGACATGTTTGTGGTCTCTTGATCGATATAATAGTTATGGTATGGAGTAATCAAAGTCTTTTTGTTGCAACTACTGTCGATCAAAACAATTGGATGAACCCTTTTCTCCATCTTTGATAAAGCAGGGAAGCCAAAAGGGATTTTGAAAACATCAACAAATCCAAGGAAAAGTGGGGTATATAAATTAAAAAGAGGAATAAGTCCATACACTTCTTCAGGTTCTCGGACATCAATTAACTGTGCCTCATTCAAGAAGTTTGGATCTTGCATTTTCAAATGAAGCTCTTCAGGTTGAATGTCCAGAAGCACCGATTCTCCCCTAAGATGAAGATTTGCAAATGTGCAAAACATTAATGCAGTGTCATGGTCAAGGTTTTCAAGTAATTAGGATTTAATTTGTCTTGTGGTCATACCTCTCTGATAGAACTTGCAATAAGTGCCATCCAAATTTTGTTTTACATTTTACCACTTTGTTTAAGGGTGCATTAAAGGCAGCCTCCTCAAACTCTGGTACCTGGACACATGTCACCGTAAGATCATGCTGTGGAAAAAGAAAAAGCGAAAAACAATAGCACAAAAAGTACAGCAGCATATGTTGCAATGAAGAGGTCAAGAAGAAGAAGAGGATGAGGTATCCTCTAAGAAAAAAATAAGAGAGAACCAGAAACTATAAAAAGCTCAACCATCTACAACACAAGGAGGTCAAATATAAATATAAATATTGGTGTGTGCAAGAGATTCAACATTGTCATGCGTACCATTTGCCCCCGCTTCACCCATCCAAGCATTCCCCCTTCTTCTTTGGATGGACAGAGTGAGTACTCCACAGCAAGATCGCTCAGATCTTCACCTGAATGCAGCGAAGGAAAATATTACATGAGAACAATATTGAACAAATAGTCAGAAATACCACATATATCAACAAAATAGACGAAAAACCATGTTTATATGATGTAATTTTATAATATTTAGAATTTCGTTCATCTAATATTTCAGTGTCCCCTAGATATTTAACGAAAGCATGTATCTCGTCCAAAAAAAGGAGAAAAAAAAAACATGTTCCATTAACCTGCATTCTACTATGTGGAATAAATTTTAGATCTGGAAGGGAACAAAAATCAACAACGTTTGGATTATACAATTTCGACTGTACTTTCATTGGGTGGGAGGATAAGATGAAGTGCTTTACATAATGTTAGTACAGATCAAAACTAACCGCCGGCAATTCTCTGCTGAAGATCCGATAAGAGCTTAATGTCATCTTCTTTAACAAGCAAGTGCTGGACCAATAATTCCCTACCATCTTCACTGCCTCCAGCGGAACTAAAAGAAGCTGAAAATGGCGGATACAAAAGACATGAACACCGAAGCAGGTCGTACAATTTAATGATGCTTACATCCATGTGCAGCTGCATCTATTTGTCAGAGTGCGTAATTAAGCATGCATGTGACATTTTTTAGTGAAACAAAGAGATGCACATTTAATGAAGTGAAAGAGGTAAATACACCTAAACTCTAGTTATTGTATCCACTTCCCTGCTTTATTTTAAAATTTGTTATAGGAGATAGATTTCATATATATATATATATGTGTGGAAATCCAGCAATACTGAGATAATTGAATTGAATTGAATGATGAATACTATGATGTAAGGGCTTGGCACTTTTTACTGCCAAGCTAGGAAATTCTTAGGGTGCATGCTGTTAGACTAGAAACAGATATCTACACGGATGCTAAAAAACTAATAACGATAGTAAAGAAATGTGAACAACCAACAGCTGACTTAATTGGTAATCAACATTGTTGGTTATCAAATTATATAAAAAAAAATATATTGGCTTGACTTTTCTTTTGTTCAAAGAAATCTATTTGACTGTTGAAAAATAATAATATCTCCAGTTGAATTTCCTTTATCATAATTAAAATAAGAGAAAAGTGTAGCAATTTTACTGGAAACTTAAATTGGTAGACGGCACCATTATGATCAAAATATGAAAATAAAATTATTATTGTTTTCCATTTATAATCTAACTAAATTCCTCTTTCTTTTTTTTTTTCTTTGGTAAAAAATGTTCTCCTCCCGGTTGTGGGATATCACAATTCACCCCCCTTCAGGGCTCAGTGTCCTTGCTGGCACTCGTTCCTTTCTCCAATCGATGTGGGACCACCACCAAATCCACCCCCTTCGAGGCCCAACGTCCTTGCTAGCACACCGCCTCGTGTCTACCCCCTTTGGGGAACAACCTCCTCGCTGGCACATCGCCTGGTGTCTGCCTCTGATACCATTTGTAACGGCTCAGACCCACTGCTAGCAGTTATTGTCCTCTTTGGGCTTTCCCTTTCAGGCTTCACCTCTAGGTTTTTAAAACGCGTCTTCTAGGGAAAGTTTTCCACACCCTTATAAAGGGTGTTTCGTTCTACTCCCCAACCAAGGTGGGATATCACATTTTTTGAGCTCTTCATTCTAACTAGAGTTTACAAGACACCGATATAACTCCCGAACGTAGAATCAGGTAGAAAAAAATTGTCAACAAAATAAAATAACCAAAACTTAAAACATATCAAACATTATATCAANTCAACATCCACCTACCTCTTTATTATATTCTTAGTCAACTACCGTCCACTTTCATTTCCATTAAAAACTCAAATTCTTGGAAACTTCTTCCTCGTTACCACAACATTGCCATTCCATTACATAAATTGCAGGACAAATTAAAATAAGTTTAGGGCTTTTAAGATGAAGAGTGTCGTGACAAAGCTATAATCCAAAAAATTCCTTCTCATTTCCTCAAGGCATTAACCTTTATAATCTTTTAAAACAATGGCATCAGTAAAATAACTTTCCAGTTTAATCAGTTTATTTCCTCTGCAAATCTCTAGGAAAATTCCAGAAAAAAGTTATTTTATTTTCTTCGTTTTCCATCATTCTAAACTTAGACTTGATCAAATAAAGCAATTCAAAGTGCCCAGTATAAAATTTCTTACATTTTCAAAATTCGCTTGAAAAAAGATCATTAATCGAAGGTTGCTAGAATTCCCACATCAACCATGAACGTGAACGAATTCCAAACCCCTTAACAGGTCTCACACATGTCAACATCTTTTTTTAAGAAAGTCAACCAATTGAGTATACAAAAAATTGTTTGAAATCTTATGCTAGCTAAGTTCTTCATTGTCCTTCTTCTGAATGCTTCCTGACTAAATAATTGTAACACTCAAAGTGCAGGGTTATTTTGTATTCTCTTGAGATTTTTCTCTGATATCTCGGCTAGTAAATTTAGTAGCTCACGAGATGAGAGATACCAGTGTATAATAGTTTATACATCATCCATTCATGAGTACCTTTGGTCACCAAGATTCTTAAGAGGTCGACAAAAAAATAAATAAATGTATGCAATTGAAGGAATGAATCCTTTAGTTAGCTAAGACGAGCAACAAATCTAACCAAGTGGAATACAATAAAACTATTCCACACACAACTGCTATTAGTCAAAGATGCAAGAAATTAAAATTCCAGTAGCATTCCCTATGCTGACGCCTCTCTCTTTTCATTAGCCAAAAAAAAAAAAAAAAAAAAAAATNACGACAAACAAAAACTTCAAATCGACGAAGGATGGATGAAATCTTTGAGAAACAACTGACCTGCAACTTTAGAGCTTGGATGATGACCGGACATTGGACGAATCAAGAGACGTTGACCGTGTTTGAAGCTTTTGCTAGCATATGAGCAGAATGGAGCATAAATGGATGCAGAATGAAGAAACGACTGATGAGAAATGCAAAGAGCGGGAATCCAACACCGCCTGAAGGCGTGGATAACCGGAGATGCTAATGGAGGAAGACGACCACACCTCATCATTGAATGTTTCACTGCACTGACACTTCTAATTTCCGGCGAGTCTCAGTTCAAAGATGGTTATCGCCACCGCAGCGCCCGCAGATGAAATTTCGCTCCGGTTTGGCAGTTCTTTACTGGCGGATTAATCTTCGCGTGTATATCTATCCAATACCTCATTTTTTATATATATATATATATATATATTTTTTTTTTTTTTTTTTTTTTTTTTNNTTTTTTTTTTTTTTACTACAATATTAATTTTTTCTTTTCTTTTTCAACTACAATATTGATTATTCATTATTGTTTGAATTTTATTTTTTAATGCGACATTAATAGGAATTAATAATTTAAATCTTCAATTGTTTAGCTTACCCACTTAGCTTTGCGTTGGCCAAACCTTGATCTAAATATATATATATATATATATATATATATATATATAT